>NC_082724.1:64488604-64701104 GCF_030144855.1 Hypanus sabinus | reverse complement strand
GATCTAAACCTAGCCTCATGTCCACTTACCTGCTCGCTCACCGTATCCCCTAATGCCATTTTTATCCAGGAAAATGTCTATCTCCGTTTTGAATTTATTGAGTGTAGTAGCTTCCACAGCTCTCTGGGGCAGTAAATTCCACAGCCCCACTACCCTCTGAGTGAAGAAATTTCTCCTCATCTCAGTCCTGGAACGGCATCCCCTTATTTTAAGATTATGCCCCCAGTCCTAGTTTCACCCATCATTGGGAACATCCTCCCCGCATCCACCCGATCAAGCCCCTTCACAATCTTATGTGTTTCAATAAGATCGCCTCTCATTCTTCGGAACTCCAATGAGTAGAGTCCCAATCTACTCAACCTCTCATCATACATCAACCCACCCATCCCCGGAATTAACCTAGTGAACCTTCTCTGCACTGCCTCGAGAGCCAGTATGTCCTTTCTTAAATATGGACACCAGAACTGCACGCAGTACTCCAGGTGTGGTCTCACCAATACCCGGTACAACTGCAGTAAGACCTCCCTGTTCTTACACTCCATCCCCCTAGCAATAAAAGCCAGCATTCCATTGGCCTTCTTGACCACCTGCTGCACTTGCATACTAACTTTTTGTGTTTCCTGCACCAGGACCCTCAGATCCCTTTGCACAGAAGCACTTTACAGTTTCTCCCCATTTAGATAATAACTTGCTCTATTATTTTTCCTGCCAAAGTGCAAGACCTCACACTTGTCAGTATTATATTTCATCTGCCAAATGTCTGCCCAATCACTCAGCCTATCTATGTCCCCCAGCAGGGTTTCAATGTCCTCCGCACTCATTACACTCCCTCCCATCTTTGTGTCATCAGCAAACTTCGATACGTTGCACTTAGTCCCTTTCTCCAAATCATTAATATAGATTGTAAAGAGTTGGGGTCCCAACACCAACCCCTGCGGAACACCACTAGTCACCAACTGCCAGTCTGAGAATAAACCATTTATCCCAACTCTCTGTTTTCTGTTAGAAAGCCAATCCTCCACCCATGCCAGAATATTATCCCCAATCCCATGATTTTTTACTTTAAGTAATAATCTTTGGTGTGGCACCTTGTCAAATGCCTTTTGGAAGTCCAAATACACCACATCCACTGGTTCCCCTTTATCTATCCTAAATGTTATGTCCTCAAAGAACTCCAACAAATTTGTCAAACATGACTTCCCTTTTGTAAAGCCATGCTGACTTTGTCCTATTAAGCTATGTTTATCCAAATACCCTGATACTGTTTCCTTAATTATCAGTTCCAACATTTTGCCAACCACAGATGTTAGTCTAACTGGCCTATAATTCCCTTGCCCCTTTTAAATAAAGGAGTTACATTAGCACTTTTCCAATCTGCTGGGACCATTGCCGAGTCCAGCGAGTTTTGAAAAATTATCACTAATGCATCCACAATCCCGACCGCCACTTCCCTTAAGACCCTAGGATGCAAGCCATCCGGTCCAGGGGATTTATCCACCTTCAGTCCCATTAATTTATCAAGTACCATTTCCTTGGTGATTTGAATCGTAGTTAGCTTCTCTCCCCCTAGAGCCCCCTGTTTATCCAGTGTTGGGATATTTTGAGTGTCCTCTACTGTAAAAACTGATACAAAATATTTGTTCAGCATTTCCGCCATCTCCATGTCCCCTACCATTAATTTCCCGCTCTCATCTTCTAGGGGACCAACATTTACTTTAGCCACCCTTTTTCTTTTTATGTAACTATAAAAACTCTTACTATCTGCTTTTATGTTTTTTGCCAATTTACTTTCATAATCTATCTTCCCCTTCTTAATCAATCTTTTTGTTATTTGCTGCTGATCTTTAAAAGCTTCTTGATCTTCAATCTTCCCACTAGATTTAGCTACCTTATATAACTTTCTTTTTAGTTGTATACTTTGCTTTATTTCTTTACTTAGCCACGGATAACTATTTTTTCTTTTACATCCTTTTTTTTCAGTGGAATATATTTTTCTTGATAGTGTAAAATAACTCCTTAAATATACACCACTGATCAAGTACCGATCTACCCTTTAATCTATTTTCCCAATCCATCTTAAGCAATTCCGCTCTCATACCATCATAGTCTCCTTTATTTAGGCTCAGTACGCTTGTTTGAGATCCAACCCTCTCATCCTCTAATTGAATATGGAATTCGACCATGTTATGGTCACTCATTCCAAGGGGATCCTTTACTAGGACATTTTTTATTAGTCCTGTCTCATTACACAGGACCAGATCTAAGACTGCTTGGCCCCTTGTCGGCTCAGTAACGTATTGTTTAAGGAACCCATCCCGAATACACGCAATAAACTCTTCTTCAAGGCTGCCGTGTCCGACTTGATTAGTCCAGTCAATATTAAAGTTAAAATCCCCCATAATTATAGCTGTTCCCTTATTACAAGCCCCAACTATTTCCTGATTTATGCTCCGACCAACTGAGTTACAGCTGTTTGGAGGTCTATAAACTACTCCCACCACTGCTTTTTTCCCTTTACTATTTCTTATTTCTACCCAAATTGTTTCGTTATCCTGATCCTTTGAGCCAAGATCATTTTGCTTTTTTTGCTTTATTTTAACGTGGGTCCACAGCCACAACCTCTTCACCAGTGCAGGATGAAGGAAGAGGCAACATGATAATGCAGCGGGTAGCATAACGCAGTTACAGTGCCTGTGACCCCGGCTCAGTTCCCACCCGTTTGTACGTTCTCCCCAGGACCAAGTGGGATACCTCCGGTTCCTCCCACATTCCCAAGGCACACAGGTCACACGGGTGCAATTGGGCAGAGTGGGTCAGATGGGCCTGCTACTGTGGCGTATCCCTAAATAAAATAAATTAAAATATAAAATAAAGAGACGGAGAGTGTCCTTGCCAGGGGTCAGTGATTGTCTGGGAACAAAGCTCCATCAGGCCCATCCAGCAGCATGTTCATATGTTACAGCGGCTTCTATGGGGGGGGTCAACCAAAGGTGTTATTGTCTTTTTTAAATGAATACTTTACAATCGCAAGCTCCTGCCGGTCACAAAGAATTAAAGTAGTATTGCAGGTCAGCGAGTTGCTCGTTGGCGGCGAAGCAGAAGGAGCTGGACGAGTGTGGATTGTGTTGTTGCCTGCGCCGGAGGAGTCAGTACGTGAAGAAGGTTTGCAGCATAACAGCAAGTGATCGTCCTAGTCACTTTTCTCGTGATCGCAAGACTCTGTTCGACATTGTTATTGCGGGATGCTGCAAGTCTGATTCACTGATTTATTGGTGGATGGCAGGAGAGCGGCGTGGCCTCCGTCATAGCGAGGAATAGGGCTCAAGCCGCAGTGTCCCCGGTTTACAGCCGCCTAGGAGAGGAGAGGAGCATCGGAGTTGGTGTGCTCCACCCGAGACAGTGTGGAGCAGCGAGAAAGCTGGGGCCAGTGCTGCCCCCCAGTGTTCACTCAGCAGAAGACAGGCTGTATTGTGTTCAACTGCAATATTCATAAACTCAGGGTCTTGGACTATACATTTTTGTGTGACTGTTTTTTACTGATATCTAACATGTGCTTGCTATTTTATATGTGCCTTGTGCTGTGTGTCAATGTTGGTACTGTGTTTTACACTTTGATCCTGGAGTAACACTGTTTCATTTGGCTGTAGTATAACGCCAATTAAACTTGAACTTGAATTTAAACATACTCATCATAAATGGTCAATGTGATCTGCTCGCTCTGAGACCAGGGCGTCCAAGGATCCATTCCTGGTTCTCTCTGCCCATGGAGCAAAGGCCCCAGTGTCCATGAAACTTTTATCTTCAGTTTTGGACTGGGGGCTAGTAGCAGGGTGGTGGAGTGTACCTCCACTTCTCGCGGTTTGGGGCTCATCACTGGTGATCTCCCTCCTTGACTAGAAGAGGTGGCATCTCCTTCCCCTTGAGGGAGGAGGACCTGGATGCTGATCTCCTATCCTCCCTGGGAAGGCCTGAGGCTTCAGCCAGTGTCAGATGGAAGTCAGCAGAACTAAGGTTTTCTTATCCTCAACAGTTACATCCTGAGGACCCAACACTATTTCACATTTTCTTCCAAGAGGGAAAGATGTGGTAGGGCAGTGAGGAGTGCAGTACAACAGAGGGATCTGCAAATAGACCCATAATTTCCTGGAAAGTAGTGTCACAGGTAGATAGGATTGTAAAGGGAGCTTTTGGCATATTGACCTTTATAAGTTGAGTACAGGGGTTGGGATGGTAAGGCATTGGTGAGACCTAATTTGGAGTGGTAGAGTCATATAAAAGTACAGCACAGAAACAGGCCTTTCTGTCCATCTAGTGCATGCCAAACCATTTAAACTGCCTAGCCCCATCAACTGGCACAGGAACCATAGCCCTCCATACCCCTCCCATCCAAACTTCTCTTAAATGTTGGAATCAAAATCATATCCACCACTTGCGCTGGCACTCTCATGGCCCTCCGAGTGAAGAAGTTTCCCCTTAAACATTTCACCTTTCACCCTTAACCCATGACCTCTGGTTGTAGTCTCACCCAACCTCAGTGGAAAAAGCCTGCTTACATTTACCTTATCTATACCCCTCATAATTTTATATACGTCTATTAAATTTCCCTTCAAATATCTATGTTCTAGGGAATTAACTCCTAACCTATTCAACCTTTCCCTATAACTCAGGTCCTCAAGTCCCAGCAACGTCCTTGTAAATTTTCTCTGTGCTCTTTCAATCTTATTTACATCTTTCCTGTAGGTAGGTGACCAAAACTACACACAATACTGCAAATTAGGCCTCACTGATGTCCTTTACAACTTCAACATAACATCACAACTCCTGCTCTCAATACTTTCATCTACGAAGGCCAGTGTTCTTTACGACCCTATCTACCTAAGATGCCACTGTCAATGGATTATGGACCAGTATTCCCAGATCCTTTTGTTCTACTGCACTCCTATGTACCCGATCACTCACTGTGTAAGACCTACTCTGGTTGGTCCTTCCAAAGTGCTGCACCTCATACTTGTCTGCATTAAATTCCATTTTCCATTTCTCAGCCCATTTTTCCAGCCTGTTCAGATCCCTCTGCAAGCTCTGATAGTCTTCTTCACTGTCCACTGCACTCCCAATCTTGGTGTCATCTGCAAATTTGCTGATCCAGTTGACCACATTATCATCCAGATCGTTGATATACAAATGTTTGTAGATGATAAACAACAATGGACCCAGCACCGATTCCTGCAGCACGCCATTAGTCACAGACCTTCAGTCAGAGAGGCAACCATCTACCACCGCTCTCTGGCTTCTCCCGCCAAGCCAACTTCTAACCCAATTTACTATCTCATCTTGAAGGTCAAGCGACTGAACCTTCTTGACCAACCTGTTATGTGTGACCTTGTCAAATGCTTTGCTGAAGTCCATGTAAACAGCATCTGCTGCCTTGCCTTCATCATCTTTCCTAGTAGCATCCTCGAAAAACTCCGTAAGATTGGTTAGACATGACCTATCACGCACAAATCCGTGTTGACAACCCTAATCAATCCCTGTCTCTCCAAATACTCAGATATATCTGGACTCTTAGAATACCTTCCAATAACGTTTCCACTACTGATGTCAGGCTCACCAGCCTATAATTTCCTGGTTTATTTTCAGAGCCTTTCAATAACAGTGAAACAAAATTCGTAATCCTCCAATCCTCCGGTATCTTACCTGTCGCTAAAGTTGATTTAAATATCTCTGCTAGGGCCTCTGCAGTTTCCGCATTAACCTCCCACAGGGTCCAAGGGATTTATGTATCCTAATTTGCCTCCAAACAGCAAACACCTCCTCCTCCTCTGTAATGACCCCGCTGCTTTTTGCCTCACAGAATGGACTCTATGTCCGTCTCCCGAATAAATCATCATCAACATCATTATGTGCCGTGTTGTATGACGTGGACAGTGCTGGTCTTGACTATGATTGTTCTTGGAAAATTCTTCTACAGAACTGGTTTGCCATTGCCTTCTTCTGGGCAGTGTCTTTACAAGACGGGTGACCCCAGCCATTTTCAATACTCTTCAGTGATTGTCTGCCTGGCGTCAGTGATCGCATAACCAGGACTTGTGATATGCACCGGCTGCTCATACGACCATCCACCACCTGCTCCCATGGTTTCACGTGACCCTGATCGGGGGGGGCTGAGCAGGTGCGACACCTTGCCCAAGGGTGACCTATTTCCATTGGTAGAGATGTATCTCCATCCCGCCACCCTCCCGAGTAAATACATGCAAAATAAAAGGGAAAAATCCATTTAAGATATGCCCCATCTCTTTTGGCTCCACACATGCATTACCACCCTGATCTTCCAGAGGAGCAATTTTGTCCCTTGCAATCTTTTTGATCTTAATATATTGGTAGAATCTCATAGGATTCTCCTCCACCTTGTCTGCTAGAGCAACTTCATACCTTCTTAATTTGGCCCTCCTGATTTCTTTCTTAAGCATTCTCCTGCATTTCTTGCACTCCATTAGTATCTCATTTGTTCCTACCTTCCTATTCCTGCTATCCTCAAAAACCAAGGCTCCCTAAACCTGTTATGCCTTTTATTCTGACAGGCACGTACAAGCTTTGTACTCTCAAAGTTCACTTTTGAAGGCTTCCCATTTATCTAGTCCATGTTTGCCAGAAAACAGTCTGTCCCAGTCCACAGCTGCCAGATCCTTTTCTCATTTTAGAATCTCAACCCAAGGACCAGACCTATCCTTTTCCATAATTACCTTGAAACCAACGGCATTATGCAGAGTGTTCCCCTACGTACTTATTGTGTGCAATCCTTGTCACCTACCTACAGAAAAGTTATCAATAGGGTGCCTATTGAGCCCAGAGTCCGTCAATTGTTGAAGCAATACCTACAACGTCTGTAAGCCCCTCTCACATTCCCCCTCGCCACCATCGTACGGAGTCTTGATGAGACCACACCTACAGTATCATCTACAGTTTTGTTCTCACACTGACTCTCCCATTCCCCCACCCAGGCTCGGGCTAATCTTCTCATGGTTTTACCAGAGAGTCACAAACCCTGCAAAGTTCACGTGATTCCTGCATCCTGAGGTTTGGCCTGCTCTGCATGGTTCAGTGCCAACAGCAAATTGATGGTTTACTCTTTGTTGTTGATGAATTAGCATGTACAGCACAGGCCCTTCAGCCCACAATGGCTGTGCCAAATTAAACTAATCTCTGATGCCTGTAGATAATCCGTAACCTTCTATTCCCTACATATCCATGTGTCTAGGAATCTTTTAAAAACCACTCTCATTGAAGCTTCCACTGTATCTGGTCACCCTACAGTAGGAAGGATGTGGAAGATTTGGAGAGGATGCAGAAGAGGTTTACAGGGATACTGCCTGCATATTGACTTCAGGAGACTCCACCACATCACCATGATTCTACAGTTAGCACTATTTCAACACTCATATTCCTGGGCAGCAATATTCTGCAGGATCTCATGTGGGAGAACCACATTTCCTTCATTAACAAACAGAGGATGTATTCCTTGCAGCAGTTAATATAAAATTTCATAGTCCCCAGAACACGCCGGTGTGATTCTACGCTGCCATCATAGAGAGCGTCCTCACATCAGCCATTACTGTCTGGTTTGGTACAGCGTCCTCTCACCGTGTACAAAAACTACAGCGAGCAGTCAGGTCTGCAGAAAGGGTCATTGGCTGCAGTCTACCATCGCGGCGGGGGGGGGGGGGGGGTTGCACATGTTCAGGGCAAAGGAGAGGGCAAGAAATATCATTGCAGACCCTACCCACCCAGCAAACAACCATTTCCAAAAGCTCCCTTCTCGAAAGTGCTATGGAGCTATTAAAACAAAAACCTCTCACCATCTTTCTTCCCTGACACAGTTAATCTGACAAACCATTCTAGTTAGCTCCACTAACCCTTGTCACAGCACCGTACAGCAAACACTTCGAACTACTTACTATAATGTTGTGTACATTGCAAATACATGCTGGTATTTATGTTTTTATTCCATATATGCACTTTAACCTCTAAGTTTATTTTTATATAATTCTTTATTCTTTATGCTGTTGTTGTTGCATGTCTGGAACAGTCTTGGAAAGTAGGAAGTTAGCAAATGTGTCACTGTTATGTAGGAATGCAGGAAAAGTTAAGAAAAACTGGAATGAAAGACCAGTTGGTTTGATACCTGTTATCAGTCAAATGTTGGAACTTATCTTTGAGACTGTAGACTCTGAGAAAATCATAATACACTCTTGCCACATTTATAGTATCTTTTGAGGTGAAGACAGCCACACAATAAATGTTTACAGCTACAAGTGTTTCTTTAATTTCCATTGTAATTGTTCCTTTCATTCTGTCATCGTCTATACAGAATCCACATTTATTCCTGATACCATACGCCCTCCTTTTTGTATTGGTTTACAAACTCCTACAACCTAATGTCATGTTTCTTGTGAATTTGCTCTCTATCTTTTGAAAATCTGTTTTTGTTAGTACAGTAAGACCTCATGTTATGAAATTGATGTGTTCCTGAAAACATCTGACTTTGCAAAATTTTGTTATGAAAGGCTATTTATATAAAGACTCAAAAATAACTAATATTATGGACATTTAAGAAACTTAAATGGACGAAAGAAAAATGGAGGGCTATGGAGGAGGGATTTTAGAGTATTTTCAAAGGTCAGCACAACATTGTGGGCCAAAGGGCTGTACTGTGCGCTGTAATGGTCTATGTTTTATTACAAGGAAGGCAATGTCAACTGGGAGGATCTGAATTAATACCATTGAATGGCCCATGAGACAGGTAAACAAATATTGGGTCCACAGTGTTTAAGCATCTAGTGTTTGTTTACCCTGAAATTGTTGAACTTCCGTTTTGATTTTTTTGTTCATTTTGTAACAAAAAAGAGGTTCCTGTATAGTCTGAGGTAATTATTCATATAGCCTTCTATTTTGAGGTATTAAGTCACAGCACTCAAAGAGGCCCTTCAGCCCACCAGGCCTTGCCAACCACCAACTACCCCTGTTTACATTAATCTTATCTTTACCCACTTTATTTTTCCCAGATTCCCACCAATTCCTGAGATTCTACCTCTCACCTACACTCTTGGGATAATTTACAAAGACTAATTAACTTAACAACCCTGCGTCTTTGGGACGTGGGAGGAATCCTAACACGCCTATTTACGTCCTTCATTAATTAGTAACATTTTCTTTCTCAATGAATGCATGCTTGTTGAAAATTTGAGACATTCCTTTAATCAAGAACCAGAGGACATGGGATTTGAAAGGGTTCTGGGGGGAAAGTCCACACAAGGATTATGGAACGAGCTGCCTGTGGAAAAGGTAAGTGCAAATGCATTATTTAATGGACACTTGGACAGGGACATGGATAGGAAAGGTCAAAACACAGGCAAGTGATACCAGCTGAGGTGGAGATCTTGGTCCAGGGGTTCCCAACCATTTTTACACCATGGATCCCTACATTGAACAGAGAGGCCCGAGGACCCCAGGTGGGGAACCCTTGTCTTGGTTGGCATAATGAGCCTGTACCTGCGCTGTGTGACTATGCTGAACTGTTCCATATTCTCTTGGGAGACCCTTCATTCTAACCCTCCATTTTACCAGCCAATCTGCCCTTCATAAATTTTAGAATAAATCTTTATTCAAGTTTGCAGCATTAGTTTCTGCCTGCTTTTTATTTCCCTCAAATTTCTGCTTGTGAATCTGTGCAAAAATCCACTCTTTTTGCAAAGTCTAAGATAACTTGAACCCACGATGAAAATCAAAACACTGCAAAACTGAGCTAAAAGCAACAAAGTCTTGGGATACTCAGCAGGTTGGGCGGTAACTGTGGAGAGAGAAGCGGTATTAATGTCTCAGGTCCACAGCTCTCATTAAGTGAGAAAGAGAAGAAATAAGTTAGTTTTAAGTTGCGGAAAAGATGGAGGGTGGACAGGGCAAAGGAAGCGTTGCTGGTGGAGCAAAGCTGGGGTTGGCAGGTTTATAATGTTGTGCTGACCTTTTAACCTATTCTAAGATCAATCTAATCCAGCAGTTCCTAACCTGGAGTCCACAGACCCCTCTGTTAATGGTATTGATCCATGGCATAAAAAAATGTTGGGAACTCCTATCTAACCTTTTCCTCCTACATTACCCTCCATTTTCCCATTCTATTTAAGAGTTTTGTAAATACCCGTAGTATATCTGCCTCTACCACCACTGTTGGTACTGTGTAAAGAAGTTACCTCTGACATCTCTCCTATAGTTTGCTCTAATCACCTTAAAATTATGCCCCTTCGTCTTGGACACTTCTATCCAGGGAAAATGTCTCTGGCTAACTACCCTTATTATCTTGTACAATCTATCAAGTCACCTCTCATCTTCCTTTGCTCTAAAGAGAAAAGCCCTAGCTTGCTCAAACTACCTTTATAAGACCTGCTCTCTAGTCCAGGCAGCATCCTGGTATATTTCTTCTGCACTCTCTAAAGCTTCCACATCCTTCCTGTAATGAGACAGCCAGAACTGAACACAATATTCCTGGTGTGGTCTAACCAGGGTTTTATAGACCTGCACATTGTCTTGAGCTCAATTCACTGGAGGCCAACACGCCACAACATCTTAAAAGCCCTATCAACTTGCATAGACATAAACCCCAAGGTCCCCCTGCTCCTCCACACTGCCAAGAATCCTGCCACTAACCTGGTATTCTGTCTTCATATTCAATCTTCCAGGGTGAATTACTTCATACCTTTCCGGGTTGAACTCCACCTGCCATTACCCAGCCCAGTTCGGCATCCTATCTGTAACCTATCACAACTCTCCGCACTATCCACAATTTCAACCTCACAGAAAAACGGGAGCAGTTAGAGAGATATATCAGTCAGAGGGACATGTTGAAGCAGTGAAATGCAGCCCAAAGTTGTCCCCGAACCTGAAAGAGAAAGAAGGCAGCTGGAAATCCTAAGTGGGTTGTTCACCTGGACCAGTAATTCAACTTCCTCCCTCGACAGACGCTGCCTGGTTTGATGAGCATTTCCAGTATACTACTTTGGTTTCAAGTTTCAACAACTGCTCTGACCTGCTCTTATTAACCTAGTAACCAGACAGCCTTGTCACAGCAGAATCACCTTAGTGACCACAGCCTCACCCCGTCCGCGATGATCACCTGTTTCTCTTTCTTAAGACTTTATCAGACCCGACTGTCGTGGTTGACTCCATGATGTATGGCTCTTGAAAATCATTCTTATCCTGTAAAACCTTTTGCCAATTTGACCACCTGACCATTAAAGTCTCCCATGGTCAACTAATTAACACTTTGAGAAGTTTTTTTTTCTTATTTCATGATTGATTCTGCCTCCAGCAGGGACTGAAGAACTTCTTCCAATTCCCTGAGCCAAGATCATTCTCCTCTGCTCTCTTTCTGCTGCCTTGTATTACCAGGGTGATACAAACCACATCTGTGCCCCACCTCACTCCCCCCTCCCCACCCATGTACTTCCTTTTTCATTGTGCTGGCCTGTCTAAATGTCAGATAGAGTCACAGTTTACACAACATACAGACAGGCCATTGGGCCCAAATGGTCCATGCCAACCTGGTTGACCATCTAAGTTAGTCCCGTCTGCCATGTCGTGGCCCATATTCCTTGAAATCTTTCCCATCCACGTACCTGCCCAAGTGTTTTTTAAACATGGTAATTATATTTACCTTTACCACTTCCTGTAGCAGCTTGTTCCATATACCTATCACTGGCTGCCCTTCTCATTTTAAACCTAAAATGTGCTAGTTTTTGATTCCCTTTCCCAGGAAGAAAAAAATGTGTCTGCATTTACCTTATCTCATGATTTAAAACACCTTTATAAGGTCACCCCTCAGGTTCCTACACTCCTATGAATAAAATCCTCGCCTGTCCAACCTCTTCCTTTAACTCAGCCCTTGAGTCCTAGAAACATTCTTGTAAATCTTCTTTGCTTACTCAGTATTTTTTGCTTACTGAAGCATGGATATGTTAAGATCTCTGTAACTATTTCTGGCTAACTCTCATAATTGTTACCCAGACTGGCATAGAGTTAGAAGGAAGGAACCCTGGTTTGGTTCCCTCTTTTTAACTCTACAATGGCGATGGACAAACTTTTCATTGGGAGACTTCTTTCACACACATGAAACTTATTGACCAGGTACTGATATTCTTGGACCTATGGATGAACATACAAATGGTGGAGTTTATTAGAATGGTAGGATTTGATTTCTAATATTTCTAAGCTCTGATGAAACTGGTGACCTGAAACATTAAATGTGTTCCTATCTCCACAGATGCTGCCTGACCTGCTGAGTATCTTGAACATCTGCAATACTTGCTTTTCAAAATGTATTTATAACCTGGTTTTTGTTCAGACTGCTACCAAATAAGCAGCCAATAATCTTCCCTGTTGAAAATGCGAGATGGTACGTACAATATTTGAGATACATCTTATGGAAATGTTTGTTTGATGTTGAACTTCAATAAAAAATAAATTGCAAAAAAAAATGCAAGATGGTGTTACTTGTGGTTCTATATAATTAACCTCATGATGTTTGAAATCATTTTGATCCATTCCTGGTCCCAGTTCCCCAGCTGCAGTTATCCTGTCAGCCCACAGACGACAACTAACCCAGCACCTGCTTTCAATACACACAAAAGCTGGAGGAACTCAGCAGGCTAGGTGGTATCTATGGAAAAGAGTACAGTCAATGTACAGTCAATTGTGCTGGCCTGTCTAAATGTCAGATAGAGTCACAGTTTACACAACATACAGACAGGCCATTGGGCCCAAATGGTCCATGCCAACCTGGTTGACCATCTAAGTTAGTCCCATCTGCCATGTTGTGGCCCATATTCCTTGAAACCTTTCCCATCCACGTACCTGCCCAAGTGTTTTTTAAACACGGTAATTATACTGTACCGAAACTGGACCGAAACCCTTTGGCAGGGTAGGAGAAAAAAAACAAAGTTGAGGAGTAGATTTAAAGGGTGGGTGGTGGGGGCCGGGGGGGGGGAAGAGAAACTCAAGGTGAAACCTGAAGGAGAAGGGATGAAGTAATAGCAGGTAATAGCAGGTCTGGATAAGCACGTGATCAAAGAGTTGAAGAGCAACAGGGATCACAGAGTGGGAACAATGAGACAGGGTTTCCCTAAGTCCCATCGAAGAGAAGATTTAAACTTCTTCAGGGTAGGCATCCTTGGAAGAAACGTCACAGCGTAGTAATCAAATTACAAACAAGAGAAAATCTGCAGATGCTGGAAATCAGAGCATGTCGACTGTAGTCTTTTCAATAGAGCTACCAGGCCTGCTGAGTTCCTCCAGCATTTTGTGTGGGTTGCTTGGATTTCGAACATCTGCAGATTTTCTCTTGTTTGCCAACACCTATTTTAATGTTTACAATGGCCACTTGACAAAGGCTGAACTGTTTAAAAATTTGTGTTTACTTGATAGGTCTTATCAAAGATGTGATAACAGCACATTTGGAAAGAGGTGAAATCATCGGACAAAGTCAGCATGGATTTGTGAAAGGAAAATTATGTCTGACGAATCTTATAGAATATTTTGAAGATGTAACTAGTAGAGAGAATAGGGGAGAGCCAGTGGATGTGGTATACTTAGATTTTCAAAAGGCTTTTGACAAGGTCCCACACAGGAGATTAGCGTGCAAACTTAAAAGCACACGGTATTGGGGGTATGGTACTGATGTGGATTGAGAATTGGTTGGCAGACAGGAAGCAAAGAGTGGCAGTAAACGGGACCTTTTCAGAAAGGCAGGCAGTGACTAGTGGGGTACCGCAAGGCTCAGTGCTGGGACCCCAGTTGTTTACAATATGTATTAATGATTTAGACGAGGGAATTAAACGTAGCAGCTCCAAGTTTACGGATGACACGAAGCTGGGCGGCGGTGTTAGCTGTGAGGAGGATGCTAAGAGGATGCAGGGTGACTTGGATAGGTTAGGTGAGTGGGCAAATTCATGGCAGATGCAATTTAATGTGGATAAATGTGAGGTTATCCACTTTGGTTGCAAGAACAGGAAAACAGATTATTATCTGAACGGTGGCCGATTAGGAAAAGGAGAAATATAACGAGACCTGGGTGTCATTGTACACCAGTCATTGAAAGTGGGCATGCAGGTACAGCAGGCAGTGAAAAAGGCAAATGGTATGTTGGCATTCATAGCAAAAGGATTCGAGTACAAGAGCAGGGAGGTTCTACTGCAGTTGTACAAGGCCTTGGTGAGACCGCACCTAGAATATCATGTGCAGTTTTGGTCCCCTAATCTGAGGAAAGACATTCTTGCCATAGAGTGAGTACAGAGAAGGTTCACCAGATTGATTCCTGGGATGGCAGGACTTTCATACGAAGAAAGACTGGATCGACTAGGCTTATACTCACTGGAATTTAGAAGATTGAGGGGGGATCTTATTGAAACGTATAAAATTCTAAAGGTATTGGACAGGCTAGATGCAGGAAGATTGTTTCTGATGTTGGGGAAGTCCAGAATGAGGGGTCACAGTTTAAGGATAACGGGGAAGCCTTTTAGGACCGAGATGAGGAAAAACTTCTTCACACAGAGAGTGGTAAATCTGTGGAATTCTCTGCCACAGGAAACAGTTGAGGCCGGTTCATTGGCTATATTTAAGAGGAAGTTAGATATGGCCCTTGTGGCTAAAGGGATCGGGGGTATGGAGAGAAAGCAGGTACAGGGTTCTGAGTTGGATGATCAGCCATGATCATACTGAATGGCGGTGCAGGCTCGAAGGGCCGAATGGCCTACTCCTGCACCTATTTTCTATGTTTCTATAGTGTTTCCCATCCCCAATTTCCACATTCCTGGCTCCCATTTTCCTCACTCCCCTTCCTATCTGCACAAACCCTGATTCTGAAAACCCTGGTTCTGTTTTTCAGTGAGTTACAGTGGTCACTGGAAGTGATTTACAATGGTCAGTGGAAGTATCAGTGAGTTACAGTGGCTAATGGAATTATTAATGAGTTACAGCGGCCAGTGGAATTATTAGTGACTTACAGCGGCCAGTGGAAGTATTAGTGATTTACAGTGATCAATGGAAGTATTGGGGAACACCAAACTCAAAGAGAGATACTACTGGACTTAAAGGGAATCAGACAGGATGAAGAGATCATTACTCCCCAACGCCATTTGGCTCTACAATTCGACCACCAGGGGCAAGACATGTTAAGTGCCAGGGTTAGGACTGAGCTTAAGTTACCACTCAATGCACTTTAGTAAACTATTTAAGAACTTTTTAAAAGCTATTTATTAATGCTTTTTGGGAGGGTGATTTTAGATGCATATCATATTTATACTGAGTTAAATACTGTATGTAATTAGTTTTGCTACAATAAGTGTATGGGACACTGGAAAAATGTTGAATTTCCCCTTGGGGATGAATAAAGTATCTATCTATCTATCTAAAGGGGGCCACTCAGCCCGTTGGGTCTGTACAGTCCCATCAGTCCCATTTGTCCACTCTTTCTCCAGAATCTTTTGTGAACATCCAATTCCCTTTCAGTTGTTCTGATCCGCTTTCCAGCCTCCTTTTGCCAGTGAGTTCTGGACCATGACCAGTTGGTGTATTTTCATCCTGTACTTTTGGCCTCCAAACCTGCCCCTCTTAGGCACTGCAGCAGCCGAGGGAGGGTCTCTCTCACTGTAATCCTGCTCCCTTCAATACAGAAATTCCAGCACAACACAAGGAGCCTCTCAAGCTCGCCAGCGTAATTGCTGGGAATACGGGAGACTGGGATTGGTAATTGCAATTTATCTTTAATTGTTCTCCACACTTGTAATTTTCAACATCTGTCTCACTCCAGAAGCTCCACAGTGTGAATGATGATGTTGATCAGTAAAGTGAAGGAGCTGCTGATTAAGCTCATGAAGCAGGGTGGATTACACACGTGCTGAGGGAGATGGTCGGGAATGTTGGATTGGGGTGTAGATCGTTCATTTTTCTTGTAGCTTAATTTGCTTGTACTTTTATATAATCAGGCTCCTGAACCAGTGTAGATAACTTCACTCATCTTAACTTGGAACTGGTTCTACAACCAGCACCCTCACTTTCAAGGATGCCACAAGTCATGTTCTCAGTGTTACTTACTTATTTATTTTGAAATTTGCAGTGTGTCTTCTACACGTTGGCAGTTTGTCAGTCTTTGTGTAGTTTTTCATTGATTCTATTGTATTTCTCTGTTCTACTGTGAATGCCCACAAGAAAATGAATCTCGGGGTAGTGTATGATGACTTTGATTATAAATTTACTTTGAACTATAAACAATACACATGTAATTGTTCAGTGAATTTCCAGTAATTACAGTACAGTTGGGTTCGTACTTTTCTGGAAACTGGCGGGTGTTATGAACCTGGCTATTTCATACGTTTATTGTTATATCACTGGAATTTTGTTATCGCGAGTTTGAACATGAAATGCCCACAACTGCTTTTTCCTTTGTTCCTTTCCTTATTCTCCTCTTTCTTGTTTCTTTTCTGGTCTTGTAACACTTACAAAACAATCGTAAGCAACACGTTTCACGCCTCGTGCTCGAATTCCAGAGGGCTTTTGGATTGCAAAAGCATCAAGATCCAACAAGTTCCTCGGCGTAAACATCACCAAGAAGCTTCTCCCTGCCCAGCTACCCTAAAGCACACCAAAGTCTCTGCTTCCTCAGAAGGCTAAGGAAATTCAGCATGCCGCAATGACCCTAAACAACTGTTAAAGATGCACCCTGCTCAGAAGCACCATGGCAACTGCAGAGAGTTGTGCGCACAGCTCAGTCCATTATGAAAACCAGCCTCCCCTCCAATGACTCCATCTACACTTCCTGTTGCCTTGGGGAAGCATAATCCACTATGGTCTCCTTTCCACTATCCCATCAGGCAGCTTGTATCAACAGACTCAAGGGCACTGTTATTAGACTCTTCAGTGGTTCTCTCACATGCTAAAGACCTTCCAATCTACTTGTCATGGCCCTTCAACTTTGGTTACCGGCACTGCACATTCTCTGTAACTGCAACACCATTTCTCCTCACACCTTTAGGAGGCCAGAGCAGAAAGTGCCAGTGCCCTGCGAGAGATATTTAAAATGTTCTTAGCCTCAGGTGAGGTGCCAGAGGACTGGAGGAGCACTAATAGCTTTCCGTTGATCAAAAAAGGCTCTAAGAATACGCTGGGAAATTATAGGCTGTGGGGAGATTATTGCAAAAAAGGGACCAGATATATAAACATTTGGATAGACAGAGCCTGATTAGAGATAGTCAATATGGCTTTGTGTATGGCAGGTCACGCCTAACCAATCCAGTAGCGTTTTTCACAGAGGTTATCAGGAAAGTTGATGATGGTAGTGTCATAAACTAGATCAGCAAATTTGCAGATGGCATCAGGACTGGGGCCATAGTGCACAGTGAGGAAGGCTATGAAAACTTGCAAGGGATCTGGGCCAGCTGGAAAAATGGGCTGAAAAATGGCAGATAGAATTTAATGCAGACAAGAGTGAAGTGTTGCACTTTGGGAGAACAAATCAGGGTACATCTTACACAGTTAGATAGGGCTCTGAGGAGTGTGATAGAACAGAGGGATCTGGGAATACACATCCATAATTTCTTCAAAGTGGCATCACACATAGAGCTTTAGGCAAGAGTTGGGATATTATGTTGAAGTTGTATAAGACCTTGGTGAGGCTAAGTTTGGTATTGTATGCAGTTCTGGTCACCTACCAACAGGAAAGTTATCAATTTGGCTGAAAAAGTACAAAGAAAATTTACAAGGGTGCTGCCAGGATGTGAAAACCTGAGTTACAGGGAAAGGTTGAAGAGCTTAGGACTTTATTCCCTGGAACGTAGGGAAATAAGAGGATATTTGATACAGGTATACAAAATTATGGGGGCATAGACTGGGTGAATACAGACAAGTTCTTTGTTCCACTGAGGTTGGGTGAGGCTAGTACTAGAGGTCATAGGTTAAGGGTGAAGGATGAAGTATTTAGGAGAACCTGAGGGGGAACTCAGAAGATGGTGTGAGTGAGGAATGAGTTGTCAGCAGAAGTGGTGGAGGTTCAATTGCAACATTTAAGAGAAATTTGGACAAGTACATGGATGGGAGGGCTATGGAGGTATGGTTTGATGGGAATGGGCAGAGTAACTATTTGGCATTATCTAGATGTTTGGAAGGGCCTGTTTCTGTGCTGTAGTGCTCTGTAACTCAAGTCTCTATGACACATTCTGCATTCTTTTGTTTTTGCTAGCTCCATCTACTAATGAATGCACAACAAAAGTTCTTCAGTTTTTCCATGCACGTGACAATAAGCCAATAATAAATAACATTACCAACAGAAAAACCGCATTATCCACGTTACTAACTACTTCCAAGTTTAAGTCCACCGTGTGAGAATGGAGGGGGTAGATTAACCTGGTAGCTGCCCACGCTCGTATCTGGGCTGATAACATCTGGTACAGCGAACTTCATTAAAAATTGCTTATTTATTATAGCATCGTACATTTAACAGTGGCTTTACGTTTCTAAATTAGTAAGTATATTGTTAGATTTTAATAAAACATGATCCAGTGTTTTTAAAATTCCAATCGGTCCGCAGTTGGAACAGCAGTGAAACAAGATCTGACCCTGAGAGAGCGCAAGCCCACAGCAGCTGAAGCTTCAATGAATCAAAAACCATTTAAAACACAACTTGCTTCTAACTCGGTCAGCCTCTCCCGTCCTTTCAGCTTCTTGTTTATTTTCGTCTCCCTCTTGGTCTCACAAGCCCTGCCCCTCCCTCGCCCTTTCACCTTCTTTCTGTCCCCCCAGCTGGGTCTCCCGTCAAAAATCGAACAATAACTTAGTTTACTACCGTTTGTTTTGCACCGAGGATCTAATCCGATTTACACGCCACTCTGTAAGGCAAGGAAACTTTTTTTCCCGACTTACCAGTTTGGGAGTGAATGGAATCCATCGGGAAAATGCGGCAGCGTGGACCGAAACCAGCTCTAATCTCCCACACAGGAAACTCTGAGAACTCGTTCTGCTGATTCCTGTCAAATCTTCACCACCTACTTCCAAGATACGCAAAGCACATGACTCCCCGAGCCGATCCCAGTTCCACACTGCATGCCCACATCCCCTGAACCGTGGCGGGGCAATCTCCTGGGAAGAGTGCGGGCAGGCCCGACCCAGGAAGCGCCGGGGAGGAGGGGCAATGTGGGGGTCAGTCTCCGGAGAAGGCGCTGAAACTGGGAGTCCACATCTGGCGCGGAGGGACGAGGTACTGCAGATGCTGGAGTCAGGAGCAACAAACAAGACGCCGAGAAATGGTCAGTCAACTTTTAGGGTGGAGACTGAAAGAGAGAGGGGAGAGAGCCAGTAGAAGGGAGGGGGTGGAGCAGGGACTGGGTGGATCCAGGTGAGCAAGGGTGATTGGAGGAATTCAGGGCCGGACAGCGCCTGTGGAGGGAGTATATCCCCTCCATCTTTCAGTCCAGGTGAAGGGTCTCCAGCCCAAGCATTCACTATGCATTCACCATGTTTGGTGTTCCAGAATCCAGCATGGGCAGACTTGTGTGTCTCCAAAGGTGCAATGGAGGCGGTATTAGCCACTAAATCTGGGAGGTAATAGGTGGAGGAGGCCACATCATCTCCCACCCAGCTTTCTGGATGGACTTCATTCCACACTTCTGTGTCTGACAACAGACTTTCTACGTGAGTGCCTTTGAGAAGCCAGTTTTCCTCAACCTTGCCACAGCCAACGGGGCTGTTGGCCACACCAACATTTTCCTGTATTTCACCTCTTTCTCCTCTCCACCCAGCTTGAGCATAGTTAACAAAGAAGGCATCAACATCTTTACTTTCTTTTTTTTTGTCATTTATTTTTTATTGAAGTTCACCATCAAACAAACATTTCCATAAGATGTATTTCAGATACTGTACATATATATCATGTATTCATATTTGCCAACATCTTTACTTTCTAAGGACATTTGGCATGTTACTCGCGATTACCTATCAGGGTTCAATTCCCATCACTGTCTGTATGAAGTTCGCATTTTGTCCCTGCGACTGTGTGGGTTTCCTCAGGTTTTCCTCCCACATTCCAAAGATTAGGGTTAGGGTCAGTGAGTTGTGTCCACGCTATATTGGCAATGGAAGCACGGTGACACTTGTGGGCTGCCCAGCACAATCCACGCTGATTTGATTTGATGCAAACAAGGCATTTCACTGTATGTTTCGATGTACATGTGACAAATAAGAGATATTACTTAATCTTTAAAAACTAATCCTTGAGTGCTCTAACAGAATTCTACAAATTGAAATTATCCTGACTAGTTGCGACACGGCCTGGTACGTTACTCCAATGCAAAGAGTGCAAGAGGCCGCAGAGAATGATGGGCACAGCCCAGTCCATCATGGGCCCAGCACTGACAGCATCCAGAGGAGGTACTGCCTCGGGTAGGTAGCATCTGTCATTGAGGATCTCAACCATCCTGGTCGTGCCCTCTTCTTGCTGCTACAATCAAGCAGGAGGTAGAAAATTCTGAGGTCCCATACCACCAGGTTCAAGAGCAGCTACCTTCCTACATCTATCAGGCTGTTGGACCTTCCAGTGCAATCTCAGCGATGGAATGCTACAGACCCCTCGCAGTGCCAGGGACTTGTCACTGCTCGTGTTTTTTCTCAACAGTGTTTTATTTTACAGCCTTTTTCTCCATTGCCTTGTAATATTTATTTATTTATGTGTTGGTTTTGCTTATTTTTAGAGATATGAAGCACTTTTGACCCAACAAGCCAACTGCTCAGCAACCCACTAATCTAATCACAGAACAACTTACAATGACCGATTATTACCAGTTGGTACGTCTTTGAACGATGAGGGGAAACTGGAGCACTGGGAGGAAACTCACATGGTCCTTACTGATGGTGTCAGAAATGCCCCAAGCCGTATTAGAGTCACACACTAACTGCTACGCTACCATAGCACCACCTCCTTCCCCCCCCCCCCCCCCCGTTCTGTGTGATGCTGAGGCAAGCAGATTTTTCACCGAAACCTATCGAATATTGAAAGGCCTAGATAGAGTGGATGTTGAGGGGATGTTTCCTATTGGGGGGTGGGGACAGTCTAGGACCATACAGAGGAGACAGCCTCAGAATACAAGGATGTTCCTTTAGACAGAGATAAGGAGCAGTTTCTTTAGCCAGAGGGTGGTGAATCTGTGGAATGCAATTCCACAGGTGACTGTGGAGGCCAAGTCATTGGGTATACTTAAAGTGAAGGGCGTCAAAGGTTACGGGAAGAAAGAAGGAGAATGGGGTTGAGAGGGGTAATAGATCAGCCATGATCAAATGGCCTAATTCTGCTCTGTTGTCTTATGTATCTCACTGTACCTGTACACCTGATTTCCACCCTAATAGTTCTCATATTCAAGAGATCACCCTTTGTAAAGCTGCATCACATTCATTTAGATTAACTAATACAGATCCTTCTGTCCCTTTCCAGCGTTCCAATAAGACTTCCTCTTATGACTTCCCGATCTGTTCTTCTGGCAAGCACCAGCATTCCTACCATGCTTTCCCACACAAGTGCAGGAGATGCAGTTCCTGACCTTTTCTCTACTGTCCAGTGACTTGGACAGATCAGCCTGCACTTCTTCCAGCCGAGTGTCCTGCTCTCAGAGCGCACTGTGAAAGGAAGCAAACACAGGGCAGGATTGGGAGAAGGAGGAAGCCGAAGCCAGGAAATTAAGACAGGATAAAATGGGACAGGATTTAAAATTAGAGTATGCTCATGGCAAACATCAACTCCAACCAAGGACTCTACAACCCACATTCTCAGTATTACTTTTTCAAAATTTAAGCAGTTTGTCTTCTTCTGCACATTGGTTGTTTGTTAGACTTTATAGTTTTTTCATAAATTCTATTTCATTTCTTTATTTCTCTGTAAATGCCTGCAAGAAAAGTCATCTCAAAGTAGTATATGGTGACACGTACATACTTAGATAATGAATTTATTTTGAACTTTAAATTCATAGCAAATTATTTTCTCTTACTAATATTCCATTTCCTCAAACGTTTGACAGGTCATAGCCACAACATGTGATGATAGCTCATTATTCCTGCATTGTTCTTGGGTCAGCTCTTCTCTTTAATTAAACAAAATGTTGGAGGAAATCAGCAGGTCGGGCAGCATCTCTGGAAAAGAGTAAACAGTTGATGAAGGGTCTCTGCCCGAAACATTGATTGTACTCTTTTCCATCGATGTTGCCTGGCCTGCTGAGTTCATCCAGCATTTTGTGTGTATTGCTTTGGATTTCCAAGATGAGTGAAGTTATCTACGCTGGTTCAGGAGCCTGATTATATAAAAGTACAAGCAAATTAAACTACAAGAAAAATGAACGATCTACACCCCAATCCAACATTCCCGACCATCTCCCTCAGCACGTGTGTAATCCACCCTGCTTCATGAGCTTAATCAGCAGCTCCTTCACTTTACTGATCAACATCATCATTCACACTGTGGAGCTTCTGGAGTGAGACAGATGTTTTAAAATTACAAGTGTGGAGAACAATTAAAGATAAATTGCAATTACCAATCCCAGTCTCCCGTATTCCCAGCAATTACGCTGGCGAGCTTGAGAGGCTCCTTGTGTTGTGCTGGAATTTCTGTATTGAAGGGAGCAGGATTACAGTGAGAGAGACCCTCCCTCGGCTGCTGCAGTGCCTAAGAGGGGCAGGTTTGGAGGCCAAAAGTACAGGATGAAAATACACCAACTGGTCATGGTCCAGAACTCACCGGCAAAAGGAGGCTGGAAAGCAGATCAGAACAACTGAAAGGGAATTGGATGTTCACAAAAGATTCTGGAGAAAGAGTGGACAAATGGGACTGATGGGACTGTACAGACCCAACGGGCTGAGTGGCCCCCTTTTTTGATTCTCTTTAAGTCCAATCTCTTTAAGATGTTTTTATAACTTTATCCTGTATTCTGAAGCACCACTTAGAACCTAACCTTTAATTGCTCTGTTTGGTTTTTTGGGTGAGACAGATATACGTTTGAGTTTGACTAAATGTCGAATATTATCTTTTGCTTCTCTCCTGGCTAGATGTCTAATCCTCTTTAGATGGAGAGAGGTTGCCCCGCCCACGCATGCTCAATGGCTTAACGATATTATGTCCTGTTTAGACCTTGAAAAAATCCATTATTCAATTCTTAATTCGGATATAAAGTTCCATAAGGTCTGGGGACCTTTTATTGAATATTTTCATGATTTTCCTCTTAATTAAGTTTCTTTTTCAGTCCCTTGCTTTCAGCTCTTTTTTTTTGGTAGTAGGCATTAATATCTTCTGTTTTCAAGTGTATTTACAGTTCTGGGGGTTTGATTGTCCAGATTTATATTCTCTACATTTTGTCGTGGTTGGTCTGGAGTCTTTTTTGTTGCGGGGCTTGGGGAGGATACTAACTTTACTTGTCTTCAACTTGGGTGCTTTCTCAATTATCTTATTTTGTATTATATTAATATTGTATGTTTATCTTGCACTGTATTAATTTTCTACTTTGTTTTGGGTTTTTTTAATTTGTAGTGTTGTAGAAAATGCATTAAATAGATCAATAAAAAAAAGTCCAGTAGTATCTCTCTTTGTGTTTGGTGTTCCCCAATACTTCCACTGACCACTGTAACTACTCACTAGTACTTCCACTGGCCACTGTAACTCACTAATGCTTCCACTGGCTGCTGTAACTCACTAATACTTCCACTGGCTGCTGTAACTCACTAGTACTTCCACTGGCCACTGTAACTCACTAATACTTCCACTGGCCACTGTAACTCACTAATACTTCCACTGGCTGCTGTAATTCACTAATACTTCCACTGGCCACTGTAACTCACTAGTACTTCCACTGGCCACTGTAACTCACTAATACTTCCACTGGCCACTGTAACTCATTAATACTTCCATTGGTCACTGTAACTCACTGAATAAATGTAGAAGAACAGAACCAGGATTTTCAGAATTGGGGTTTGTGGGGATAGGGAGGAAAGTGGGAGCCAGGAATGTGGAAATTGAGGGATGAAAAACATTATCAAATAAACACAAATTTTTAAACAGTTCAGCCTTTGCCAAGTGGCTATTGTAAACATTAAATTAGATGCTGGCCAACAAGAGAAAGTTTGCACATGTTGGAAATCCAAGCAACACACACAAAATTCTGGAGGAACTCAGCAGGCCAGGCAGCATCTATGAAAAAGAGTACAGTTGACGTTATATTGTTTGAGATTGGATTACTACCCTGCAAAGTCTCTGTCAGAGATGCCTACCCTTAAATCTTCACTTCAATGGGAGTTCAGTGAAACCCCCTCTCATTCAGTTCTCAAATCAGTTAACTCAACCTCTCTTTGTGCTCGCCACTGCCTTTTACAGTTTAAGATTGTTCATACAGCCCATTTGTCTAAACCTAAACTATCACGATTCTACCCTAGCATTAGTCCGCTCTGTGATAAATGCAAGAGGGGCGTGGCCTCTCTCATCCATATGTACTAGTTCTGTCCTAGCTTGGAGAAATTCTGGAAAGATGTCTTCGCTACGTTATCGTGTATTCTGAATCAGCACCTAGACCCAAACTCCTTAATTGCTCTGTTCGGTTTTTGGGGCAAGACAGATTTATGTCTGGGTCCGACCAAATGCCGAATATTATCTTTTGCCTCTCTCCTGGCTAGACGCTTGATCCTCCTCAGTTGGAGAGATGTTGCCCCGCCCACTCATGCTCAATGGCTTAATGACATCATGGCCTGTTTGGACCTCGAAAAAGTTCATTATTCAGTTCTCAATTCGGATCTAAAGTTCCATAAGGTCTGGGGACCTTTTATCGAGTACTTTCATAACCTTCCTCTTGACTAGTGTTTCTTTTTCTTTTCGGTCCCTTGCTTTCAGCTTTTTTTTCTGGTAGAAGGCATTATTATCCTCTGTTGCTGAGTGTATTCACAGTCTGGGAGTTTGGCTGTCCTGACTTATACTCTCTATATTGCATTGTGGTTGGTCTGGAGTTGCTGTTGTTTTTTCTTGTGTTGTGGGGCTTGGGGAGGACACTAAGCTTACTTGTCTTTAATTTAGGTGCTTTTTTTTTGCTAAACTCTCTTCCTTTGTAGTATATTGTTATTGTATGCTTAATTTTGCACTGTTTTAATGTTCCTCATTGGGATTTGGGGTTTTTAATTTGTAAAATGTTTTGAAAAACTAATAAAAAAAATTTAAAAAAAGGAAACCCCCTCTCAATGCTCCCCCTCTGTGTTCCCTAGTCTGCCCCGAGCCTTATAAGATCATCAGGCTGGTGCTTCTGCTGGTTTCCGTGGCGTGAAGCGACTGAGAGTACGAGACTCCCTCCTATCAGTCTATCATGAGGATAACCCCCAGCATTTTGCTGGTACCTATTATCAGTTGGGTGGACTGCAGCAATGTGAGGTTAGGTGCCTTGCTCAAGGTCAGAACATGCTGCCTCAGCTGAGACTCGAACTCATGACCTTCAGATCACTAGTCCACCATCTTATCCACTTGGCCACTTGCCACACTCTGTGATCCCTGCTGCTCTCCAACTCTTTGATTAGGTGCTTACCCAGATGTGCATCTACAGCTCTTCACTTCATCCCTCCCCCTTCAGGTTTCACCTGGTGTTTCTCCCTCCCCTCCCCCACCTTTTAAATGTATTCCCTAGCTTTGTTTCCTTTCTCCAGTCCTGCTGAAGGGTTTTGGATCAAAATGTTGAATGCAGTCTTTTCCATAGATGCTGCCTGGACTGTTGAGTTCTTCCAGCATTTTGTGTGAGTTGCTTTGGATTTCCAGCATCTGCAGATTTTTTGTGCTTCTCTTAAATTAGGTCTGTCCACACTCTCTGTGTAAAATGAAGAGTTTATGGGTGATGAAACATGGATTGAAGAACTCAATAAGCTAGATCAATGGCTTTTATATGTCACATAGTCAATGTAAATCTTAGGCTCTCTTGGTATGACCAGCGTCTCCAGGTTATCCCTTATCTGCCATTCCCTGCCCAATATTGCTCATTGTAGAGTGATCCTCTGACCCTCAACATCCTCTCCCTCTGGTCAAATACCCACTTCCAGGACCACTCTGAGCTGCATCTTACAACTGGCACTGAACTTATTCCACCAGAATAAGAGGAGAGACGGAGAGGTTCCTGACTTCCAATCTTACAGAGTAACAGGGAGAATAGTAGTAGGAAAATGAAGAGCTGCACTTAAATGAAAAATTAAAAAAAAACTCTAAATGCTAGAAATCTGAAATAAAAACGGGAAATGTTACATAAAAACAGGAGGTCAGGCAGCATCTATGGAACGAGAAACAGTTAGCATCTCAAATCTGAGACCTTTTGTCACATCAAAGAAAATAATTCCATTAATGTTGCCTGACCTGCTGGGATTTCCTTCATGTCCTGTTTCTATAGCTACATTTACATAGCACCTTTCACAACCACATGGTGCAGAAAAACATTTTACAGCTAATGATGCATTTTGTAGTATGGCTGAACAGTGAACTCCCACAGTCTACATTACGTTATCAATCAGGTAAATCCCTTCATGAAATAAAATGGAAGGTGTTGGAGATACTCAATAGGTCAGGCAGCATCTGTGGAGAGAGAAGTACAGTTAATTTCATTGAACCTTTTGTCGACACTTCCACCCCACATCACAATGACTCAGGTCCAACCCCAGTTCCCCTTCCTATATCTATTTAGTGAGGTTTGTTAAGGGATAACCTGGGGTTAACCCTCATCTTCTTCCTCAATGGTGCCATGGGATGTACATGTTTCCTGAGAGGTTAGATGGAAATTAATATTAAATTTTCAGAAACTCCCACAGAATTGTTGAGCCTAGAAACAGCAAAATGTTTTGTTCTTATACAATGTCATCCATTCCCCCCCCCCCAGCTCAGCCCCCACTTAATCTTATAGTGAGGATATATATTGGTGATTGTATGGCAGTGATGTTGGCGTGTGTGTGGTGCATGAGGTATCCCAGAATATGGAATCTTACAGATGTTGCTACACAAGATTTACATGTCCTGCTGTAACCTCTGACAGCCCTCCACACCAACCACAACACCCCCTACCTTTGTGTCATGAGCAAATTTACTAACCCATGCCGCCACTTCCTCATCCAGATCATTTATAAAGATCACTAAGAGAAGGGGTCCCAGAACAGATCCCTGAGGCACACCACTGGTCACCGGCCTCCATGCAGAATATGACCCGTCTACAACCACTCTTTGCCTTCTGTGGGCAAGCCAGTTCTGGATCCACAAAGCAATATCCCTTGGATCCCATGCCTCCTTACTTTCTCAATAAGCCTTAATATCTCCATGCTTGTTTATATGTTCTGATGCCTCGAGAAAGTAGCCGACATAATCGAAGACCCCTCCCACCCAGACATCTCTTTCCATGGTGCAGAAAACACAGCAGCTCCCGTCCTTGCGTTATAAGAGTATTGAACCTATCTCTTGTATGATAAAGATGAACTCATGATCTCATCGTAGCCTTTATACCTGATTTGTCTACCTGCACTACAATTTCTCTGTAATTATATTCTGATATTGGTTTTTCCTTGTATTACCTTAATGTACTCAATGTTTTAAAGTAATCTGTATGGATGGCATGTAAAACAATGTTTTCTACTGCATCTTGGTACATGGTCGTAATAAACCAATTAAATTGCCAACGCAGAGAAGGTGATGAACCAAGTTCCGGTAGATTACTATAGGTCAGAGTCATGGTCAAAGTAAAGCTACTATTTGTTACCATACACTACCGTGAGATTAATGTTCTCACAGGCATTTACAGGAAAATAAAAATACATTAGAATTTGTGAAAAACCATACATAAACAAAGACTGACACGCAACCAATGAGCAAAATCAATTGTGCAATCAAAAAATAAATAATACTGAGAACATGAGTTGAAAGTGAGTCTAGTTGGGGAAACTTTTCAGAGTTGAGATGAATGAAGTTATCCACGCCAGTTAACGTTCAGTGGGTATTTGATGGTCAGTATTAACATGGTGCATTTTAGGGTCAGTTTCTCTGTTGTATTTATTTTACATTTCAAGAATAAGTTCTGTACATATTGTAATTTTAAAATATATAGCAATCTGTACAGAACATGGTCAATACATTCAGCAGTGCTAATGTATTTTTAAAACCAAGGCACCATTGCCCCTCACGTGGCCCCTCAGGTAGTACGCCATCTAATGTTTGAGGGGCTTGACTCGGCCCATCTGGACGTTGGTACTTTCCCACAGAGTCTCCCTGGTCTATCACTCTATGACAGTAACAACGATGATCTGTTCACCTCACACCCGACCTTCCTGCACCTGCACTGAATTATATTAACTCCCTTCCTCGCAGTTGGGTGGTCAACTTTACAATCTCTCTGATGCACTTTTGGTTCCTGTTGTAATTGTTACTCAGTGGGAGAGCCGTGGGGTTAAACGCCAGGTGAAAAACTTCCATGTGGAAGGGCAGGAAACACCTTGGTGATCACTACGTCTGAAAGTCTCAGCAGCAAATGTGAAGCAAAGGCTGGCGTGAAAGACAACAAATTAGCAGCAAAGTGTGAAACACGTTAGAATCATCACAGAGTGTCAGAGAAATTTACAGTTGCCAATTAGACACAGATCCCGACATTCTGTTTAATTACTTTATTAAGTGATTACGGAGAGCCCACTAAGAGACTCTGCTAAAGAGAGCACAAGCATGGCCTTTTATAGATTAAAGTACAAGCCGTTCAGCAGTTTTCAGGGGTCTAGAGTTCCTGCTTAGACCTTATCGACAAGGTTCAGGCTGCTTCCATACCTTACACAAAGCTAAACATAGTGTCCCCGCGTACACAATCATTAATCGGCAATTAATCAGAAGAAACCGAGCCATTAGTCCTGTAGACTTGAAGGCCGAAGGAACCTCCCCAATAACTATAAGAAACCAAACTGTTAGTCACGTAGATTTGTAGGCTGGTAGTTCCTCCCTATTGATTATAAGAAACCAGGTCATTAGTCATGTAACCTTGAGGGCTAATGGTTCCTCCTTACACACAACATGCATGTGTTATCATTTCTTCATTTCTATCAGGACTTATTGCTAATGAGTATGTGTAAACAGACAGACCCCAACTGCTTCTCACCCTGCTATTCTCATGATTTTGTTAACCCTTAATTCTCAGGCTTAATTTTCTTGCAAATGGAGCACTACAGCATGGAAACAGACCCTTCAGCCCATCTAGTCAATGCTGAACTATCATTCTGCCTAGTCCAATCAATCTGCACTGGATCATAGCCCTCCATACCCCTCCCAATCATGTAATTATTCAAACTTCTCTGAAATGTGAACCCAGATCCACTGGCAGCTCATTCCACACTCTGAGTGAAGAAGATCCCCCTTATGTTCTCCTTAAATATTTCACCTTTGACCCTTAATCTATGACCTCTAGTTCTAGTCTCACCAAACCTCAGTGGAAAATGATTGCTTGCATTTACCCTGTCTATGCACGTCATAATTTTGTTTACCTCTATCAAATCTCCTCTCATTCTCCTACACACTAGAGAAAAAAGTCCTAAGCTGTTCAGCCTTTCCCTGTAACTCAGGTCCTCAAGTGCCAGCAACATCCTCGATAGCCTTCTCTGCACTGTTTCAATCTTATTGATATATTTCCTGTAAGTCAGTGACCAGAACTGCACACAATACTCCAAATGACCAATGTCTTATACAACTTCAGCATCACATCACAACTCTGTACTCAGATTTATGAAGACCAACATGCCAAGAGTTTTTGTTACAACCCTTTCTACCTGTGACCCCACTTTCAAGGAGTGCCAGGCTTTAGATGTTTCCTAAAAGTCAGGGAGGGAAGAAAAAGAGGAGGGGGTGTAGCACTGCCGATCAGAGATAGTATCACGGCTGCAGAAAAGGAGGGTCATGGAGGGATTGTCTACTGATTCTCTGTGGGTGGAGGTTAGGAACAGGAAGGGGTCCATAACTCTTCTGGGTGTTTTTTATAGACTACCCAATAGTAACAGGGACAATGAGGAGCAGATAGAGAGACTAATTCTGGAAAGACGTAATAATAACAGGGTTGTTGTATTGGGAGATTTTAATTTCCCAAATATCGATTGGCATGTCCCTAGAGAGAGGGGTTTAGTTGGGGTAGAGTTTGTTAGGTGTGTTCAGGAAGGTTTCTTGACACAATATGCAGATAACCCACAAGAGAAGAGGTTGTCCTTGATCTGGTATTGGGAAATTAACCTGGAAAGATGTCAGATATCTCAGTGGGAGAGCATTTTGGAGATAGTGATCACAATTCTATTTCCTTTACCATAGTTTTGGAGAGGGATAGGAACAGACAAGTTATGAAAGTGTTTAATTGGAGTAAGGGAAAATATGAGGCTATCAGGCAAGAATTTGGAAGCATAAATTGGAAACAGATGTTCTCAGGGAACCATACGGAAGAAATGTGGCAAATGTTCAGAGGCTATTTGTGTGGAATTCTGCACAGGTATATTCCAGTGAGACTGGGAAAGGATGGTAGGGTACAGGAACCGTGGTGTACAAAGGCTGTTGTAAATCTAGTCAAGAAGAAAAGAAGAGCTTACAAAAGGTTCAAAACATTAGGTAACGATAGAGATCTAGAAGATTGTAAGGTTAGCAGGAAGGAGCTTAAGGATGAAATTAGGAGAGCCAGAAGGGGCAATGAGAAGGCCTTGGTGGTCAGGATTAAGGAAACCCCCAAGACCTTCTACAAATATGCGAAGAGCAACATGATAAGACATGAGTGAATAGGACCAATCGTGTGACAGTGGAAAAGATTATATGAAACCAAAGGAGATGGCAGAGATACTGAATGAATACTTTGCTTCAGTGTTCACTATGGAAAAGGATCTTGGCGATTGTAGGGGTGACTTGCAGTGGACTGAAAAGCTTCAGAATGTAGATATTAAGGAAGAGGATATACTGGAGCTTTTGGAAAGCATCAAGTTGGATAAGTCACCAGGACTGGACGAGATGTACCCCAGGCTACTATGGGAGGCAAAGGAGGAGATTGCTGAGCCTCTGGTGATGATCTTTGCATCATCAATGGGGATGGGAGAGATTCCCAGAGGATTGGAGGATTGTGGATATTGTTCCCTAATTAAAGAAGGAGAGTAGAGATAGCCCAGGTAATTATAGACCAGTGAGTTGTACTTAAGTGGTTGATAAGTTGATGGAGAAGATCCTGACAGTAGGATTTATGAACATTTGGAAAGGCATAATATGATTTGTCAAAGGCAGGTCATGCCTTACGAGCCTAAATGAATTTCTTGAGGATGTGACTAAGCACATGGATGAAGGTAGAGCAGTAGATGTAGTGTATATGGATTTCAGCAAGGCATTTGATAAGTTACCCATGCAAGGCTTATTGAGAAAGTAAGGAGGCATGGGATCCAAGGGGACATTGCTTTGTGGATCCAGAACTGGCTTGCCACAGAAGGCAAAGGGTGGTTGTAGACGGGTCATATTCTGCATGGAGGCTGGTGACCAGTGGTGTTCCTCAGGACTTTGTTCTGGGACCTCTACTCTTCGTGATTTTGATAAATGACCTGGATGAGGAAGTGGAGGGATGAGTTATTAAATTGGTTGGAGGTGTTGTGGATAGTGTGGAGGGCTGTCAGAGATTACAGCGGGACATTGATAGGATGCAAAACTGGGCTGAGAAGTGGCTGATAGAGTTCAACCCGGATAATTATGGTGGTTCATTTTGGTAGGTCAAATATGATGGCAGAATATAGTATTAATGGCAAGACTCTCGGCAGTGTGGAAGATCTGAGGGATCTTGGGATCTGAGTCCATAGGACACTCAAAGCTGCTACGCAGGTTGACTCTGGTTAAGAAGACATGCGATGCATTGGCCTTCATCAATCGTGGGATTGAGTTTAAGAGCCGAGAGGTAATGTTGCAGCTATATAGGAACCTGGTCAGACACCACTTGGAGTACTGTGCTCAGTTCTGGTTGCCTCACTACAGGAAAGATGTGGAAGCCATAGAAAGGGTGCAGAGGAGATTTACAAGAATGTTGCCCAGATTGGGGAGCATGCCTTATGAGAATAGGTTGAGTGAACTCGGCCTTTTCTCCTTGGAGTGATGGAGGATGAGAGGTGACCTGATAGACGTGTATAAGATGATGAGAAGCATTGATTGTGTGGATAGTCAGACCCTTTTTCCCAGGGCTGAAATGCCTAGCATGAGAGAGCACAGTTTTAAGGTGCTTGGAAGCAGGTACAGAGCGGATGTCAGGGGCAAGTTTCTTACACAGAGGTTGGTGAGTGCATGGAATGGGCTGCCTGCGATGGTGGTGGATAAATGGAGGTGGATACAATAGGGTGGATGCAATAGGGTCTTTTTAGAGACTCATGGATAGGTGTATGGAGTTTAGAAAAATAGAGGGCTATGGGTAACCCCACATAATTTCTAATGTAAGGACATGTTCGGCACAGTTTTGTGGGCTGAAGGGCCTGTATTGTGCTGTAGGCTTTCTATGTTTTTATGAATGATGGTTCAGTATTTGCAGATCCCTCTGTTCTACTGCACTCTGCAGTACCCCACTGCTCACCACGTAAGACCTACCCTGGTTGGTCTTTCCAAAGTGTAACACCTCACACTTGGCTGCATTAAATTCCACCTGGCATTTTTCAGCCCATTTTTCTAGCAGGTCCAGACCCTGCTGCAAGCTTTGATAGCCTTCCTTGCTGTCCGATTATGCCCCCAGTGTTGGTGTCATAGTGCCTGACATGCCATCTCTTTCAGGCTGGTAGACACACCTGATCAGAGGAGCTATCACCTACCGAAACCGAAATTCAGTGCTACCCAGAAGGCCAGGAAACAAAATGGTAAAAATCTTTGAATTATTTTATAAAAAAGGACAGGAACTATAATTCAATGAAACCTAAATTTAGTCATTGTTTTTTCAAAAAATGTTATATCTATCTTTGGCTTGCAGAGCAGAGATTAGCAGATATGTTGAACAGCTGGTCTTGCTCGATGCTGAATGTGTCCAACAGAATCCCAAGAGCACAGGAAAGGAATGATTAAAATTAGACTACAGAATAATAGACGTGCTTAATGTTGTTTTTGATGGCAGCTAACATAAAACTAAAGGAATATAATGTGGAGATGATACAAGTAATTTGAAGCCTCTGATTTTCTTGAGGTAATGATTAAACAGGGTAGGTGTGGGCATGGAACCTGGACATCCGAACCTCCCAACAAAACTCCACGTGGAATTAGCCTGCAGGGATTTGGAGCAATCTCTGAAAACAGAAACTGTGATAGAAGTGATTTCCCCCAGGCAACTGGTCAGGATGGGAAACAAGTAGTGAGCCAGTTATCTCAAAAATCACATGAATCTGTAAGTCCACATAGAAGCAGAATTAGGCCATTTGACCTATCAAGTCTGCTCCATCATTCCATCATGGCTGATTTATTACCCCTCTCAACCCCATTCTCCTGCCTTCTCCCCGTAATCTTTGACACCCTATCAATTGCCACCTTAAATATGAGGAATGACTTGGCCTCCATGGCCATCTGTGGCAATGAATTCCACAGATTCACCACCCTCTAGCTAAAGAAATTCCTCCTCATCTCTGTTCTAATAGGACATCCTCCTATTCTGAGGCTGTGCCCTCTGGTCTTAGGCTCCCCCACTATAAGAAACATCCCCTCCACGGTCACTCTATCTAAGTCTTTCAATGTTCAATGAGATTCCCCACTCATTCTACTAAACCCCAGTGAGTACAGGCCCGAACCCATCAAATGCTCTTCATACAAACCAAAGCTAAGGGTTTGGTAGAAGTGAGTGACTAGCCCTGACAACAGTGCATGGGTGGGAGGAAGGGACAGGGCTTGTGTTGCTGTTATGTTGTGTTCTGTGTTGTTCTGCTGAGCATCGTGGGCGTGCTACATCAGCGCCAGGGTGTGTGGCAACGCTTGCGGGCTGCCCCCAGCTCATCCTCAGGTGTGCTGGCTGTTAATGCAAACAATGCATTTCACTGTGTGCTTCGATGTACACGTGGCAAATAAGCTTGAATCCTGAACCTTGAAGAACGGAGAACAGGGTTGGCATCTGGAGCAAGAAAGAAGGGGCTGAAGGAACTCAGCACATCAGGCAACATCTGTGGAGGAAATAGTTTAATAGCAAAGGTGGACCTTTCCCTCCTTGCTACCTGTGCTGAAGCAGTTGTTGGATTTCTCTGCCCTGCTGTGGTATGTGTCGTGATCTTCACATATTCCCAGAACCACGTGAGATGTTCTTTCATGGCAGTCAGTGGGCAGCTGTCAATCGAATTCAATAGATACTCCGACAATGTTTCCAATAACAGGGAATAGAAATTCATTGGTGTCTCAGGCACTGATCGTATGATTGATGCTTGTATTCTGACATGAATTACATTGACACTGGGGCTTGGGAAGCCTTCCCTGTCTCTCTCAAGAGTGCCTGGGTTTGGATGTGCCAAATTCTCCACTGAATTGGATCTGCCCTTTCCTTTGGCATCTTGTTGGTTCTTGACAGATGTCCAAATTGTTATTTGGCTCATCACACTCTGAACTGTTTTCAAATCCACTCTCATGTTAAATAATTGATTATCATCTGATCCCAAACTGTCCAAAACAAACAGCAATCAGATGATGGAGAATAACGTGAACATGTAGTGAGATACCATTCTCCACTCACATGGCTTCATTACACCCCAGCCAACAGATTTCTTACTAATTTCCCAGCCCCTTGTCTTCAAGATATCATCACTTATCTCATCTTCTGCTTCTATCTTCTGGCTGGATAGCTTGCCAGACAGTTGTGTTGTGAGACCTCTTTCCATGTTCAGTATCAAGATGTGCCAGTCCAGAGAGGCCTACTCTTCTGAACTTTATTAGAAACACAGAAAACCTACAGCACAATACAGGCCCTTTGGTCCACAATGCTGTGCTGAACATGCCCTTACCTGAGAAATTACCTTGGGTTACCCATAACTTTCTATTTTTCTGAGCTCCGTATACTTGTACAGGAATCTCTTAAAAGACCCTATTGTATCCGCCTCCACCACTGACACCATCAGTCCATTCCACGCACTTACCACTCTGTGCGTACAAAACTTGCTCCTGATATCTCCTCCATACCTACTTCCAAGCACCTTAAAACTGTGCCCTCTCATGCTAGCAATTTCAGCCCTGGGAAAGAGCCTCTGTCTATCCACACAATCAATGCCTCTCATCATCTTTTACACCTTAGACAGCCTGTAGACTTTGGTGAATTTTTCGGGGCTAAGCTGACATAGTTACAGTGCCTTGTAAAAGTGTTTAGCCCCCAACCCCTTTTTCACATAAATGAGTATTACAAGCAGGGATTTTGATCGACTTAACTGAGATTTTTTATTTGTGAACACATGCTCCTTTTTTTTTACAGTACAGCCCAAAAACAGGGAAAATTGTGAAGCATGGAAAACTAAAAATTCAAAAGCTGTGATGTCAGCAGTTCAAGAGTATTTACCTCCTTTTGCTCAGTACTTAGTTGAGCCACTTGCAGCTATTACAGCCATTAGTCTTTTTGGAAAAGTCTTTATTAGCTTTGCAACATGTGATGGAACAAGATTTGTTCTTTCTTCTTTGCAGAATTGCTCAAGATGTGCCAGTTTAGTTGGGAAGCGGTGCTGGACAGCAGTCTTGAGATTTGCCAGAGATATTCAATTGTGATAAGATCAGGGCTCTGACTGGGCCACTCAAGGACATAAATTTTCTTAATCTGAAGCCACTCCATGGTTGCTCTGGCAGTGTGCATTAGGTCATTGTCTGCTGAAAGACGAACTCCCTCCCCGGTTTAAGCTTTCTGGCAGAGGCCAGGAGGATTTTATCCAGGATCTTTCTGTATTTAGCAGCATTCATCTTCCCATCAGTCATGACCAAATTTCCAGATGCTACTGGTCACCTCATTGTAGGAAGAAAAGAGTGCAGAGGAAATTTACAAGGATATTGCCTGGATTTGAGAGCATGCCTTATGAGAATAGGTTGAGTGAACTTGGCCTCTTCTCCTTGGAGTGACGAAGGACGAGAGGTGTCCTGATAGAGGTGTATAAGATGATGGGAGGCATTGATCATGTGGATATTCAGAGGCTTTTTCCCAGGGCTGAAATGGCTAACATGAGGGGCTATAGTTTTAAGGTGCTTGGAATTAGGTGCAAGGGGGCTATCAGAGATAAGTTTTTCACAGAGAGCGATGGGTGCATGGAATGTACTTCCAGTGAAGGTGGTAGAAGCGGATACAATAAGGTCTTTTAAGAGACTCTTAGAATAGGTCAATGGAGCTTAGAAAAATAGAGGGCCATGCAGTAGGAAAATTCTAGGCAGCTGATAGAGTAGGTTACATGGTCGGCACAGTATTGTGGGCCGAAGGGCCTGTAACGGGCTCTAGATGTGTATGTTTCTATGTTTATTGCTGAAAACCATCCCCATAGCATGATGCTACCTCCACCATACTTTACAGTAGGGATAGTGTTAACTGGCTGATGCACATTTACATTTATGCCACATGTACCGCTTAATATTGAGTCCAAGAAGTTCCACTTTAGTCTCACCCAACCACAAAACCTTCTTGCACAAGTTTATAGTATCTTTTCTGTGGTTTCATATTTGTTCCACTGTTTCACGATGGACTGCATTGAGCTCTAAAGTATGTTCACTGCCTTTGAGATGGTCTTTTACCCTTCCCCAGATTTGTGCTTCTCTGTTATCATTGCCCTGACTTGTCATGAATGCTCTTGTGTCTTCATTTTGGTTTGGTCTTTTGAAAAACTACCATGCTCTTGGACCTTACAGGGAAAGAAAAGCATTTATTTTTATGAACTCATTGAAAACAGGCGATCCTCCAATTTTTTACATCAACAAATTGAGTGAGTTGGCAAGGTCATACTGTGTATTGTACCCGAGGAAACTTGGTGTAGTAATTACAAAGAGGATGAATACTTTTTGAGTCTCACATTTAAAAAAAACTAGAAAATTGTTGCCAGGTTTGGATTCTTTCTTTTGATTTGGCATGATGTACAATGTTTTGTAGCTCAAAAATCCTACTTCAATATATTTTAAATTTAGAAAATGAGTTAGTAAAATGGGAAAATAGTTGCATGGGGCTGAATACTTTTTTAAGGCACTGTACGTTGTCTGTCATTCTGTGTACAAATTGGTCAAATTAGCCTTAGTTATTTCTCACACAGCAGATCACAGTGATTGTTGACACTATTGCTTGTTCCCCTGATGTATCCAGAAGCAAGATGAGCTTGCCAATTGTCAGATTCGGATTTATTTATCACATGTATATTGAAACATACAGTGAAATTAAACATTTGCATAAACAATCAATGCCACTGGAGATGTGCTGGGGATGGACTATATGTAACATGCTCAGCAGAACTCAACAACCAACAAAACAAGAAAAGCTGAACAAGCCCCTTTCCTCCCTCCAACCCACCCTCACATCCACACAATCCTCCAACTCCAGGACAGGCCTCCAACTCCAGAGCAGGCCTCCAGCCTCAAGAATAGGCCTCCAGTCTCCAGGACAGACCTCCAATTCCAGGACAGACCTCCAACTCCAGGACAGGCCTCCAACTCCAGAGCAGGCCTCCAGCCTCAAGAAAAGGCCTCCAGTCTCCAGGACAGACCTCCAATTCCAGGACAGACCTCCAACTCCAGGACAGGCCTCCAACTCCAGAGCAGGCCTCCAGCCTCAAGAATAGGCCTCCAGTCTCCAGGACAGACCTCCAATTCCAGGACAGGCCTCCAACTCCAGAGCAGGCCTCCAGCCTCAAGAATAGGCCTCCAGTCTCCAGGACAGACCTCCAACTCCAGGACAGGCCTCCAACTCCAGAGCAGGCCTCCAGCCTCAAGAATAGGCCTCCAGTCTCCAGGACAGACCTCCAATTCCAGGACAGACCTCCAACTCCAGGACAGGCCTCCAACTCCAGAGCAGGCCTCCAGCCTCAAGAATAGGCCTCCAGTCTCCAGGACAGACCTCCAACTCCAGGACAGACCTCCAACTCCAGGACAGGCCTCCAACTCCAGAGCAGGCCTCCAGCCTCAAGAATAGGCCTCCAGTCTCCAGGACAGACCTCCAATTCCAGGACAGACCTCCAACTCCAGGACAGGCCTCCAACTCCAGAGCAGGCCTCCAGCCTCAAGAATAGGCCTCCAGGCTACAGGCTTTGGCCATCGGGCTTCAATTTCTGAAATTTTGATCAAGCTTTAAGCTCCAATCTTTGGTATTGACCCTCTAATGCTGGACTGGTGAGTTAGGGTATTGGTCTCTTAAAAAGGGTCACCAATCATATCTTCACAGGATAGCCCTTCAGTATCTGGATCCACTTAGATCCATCTGCCATGGGTAACACAGAGGTCAGTGTGGCCAAGCAGGGAAGTGGGATTCATGAAAGGTTGGCCAAGCAGACACTGGTCAAATCCACAAAACCATCTGGGCCAGACATTTAATCTGAGTCACAAGTAGCAATACTGTAGCAAGAATAGATGCCGCTGACCACATGTAGGCCCACTAATTAGTGATTAGCAATCGGATATCAATTGGAAGTCCAGATCAAAGTATGAAGGTCGTATAATAGCCGGATTGAAGTCCAAAAGTCGAAGAGAAGTCCAGATTGACGCTTAGTAGCTGGAGCTCAGAGTCTGCAAATTTCTGCGAGTCTGCTGGGGAAACTGAAGGCCCAGTATCTGTGAATCCGTAAGTCAACCGGAGGCGGAGGCCGAAGAACGCATCTTGTCGTGGGATTCAAGGATTGTGTATGTTTGTGGGTGGGAGGGAGGGAGGAACAGAGCTTGTTCTGCTGTTGTTGCTTTGTCACTTGTTGTGTTGTATTCTGTGTCGTTCTGCCGAGCATTGTGACTGTGCTGTGTTGGTGCTGGAACGCGTGGCGACTCTCGTGGGCTGCCCCCAGCACATCCATTGTTAATGCAAATGATGCATGGACCTGAATCAGAAACGTAAATTATCTATTTACAATTAACATCAATAAACAAGGTAGTTAAAATATATAATTTAATTACTCCAATTACATGGGAAGGATCAACTAAACAGTAAAAATTCAAGGAGAAGGGAGACATGAGTGAATGATTCAAGAATTCTGCAGAAGAGTGGTTAGTATTTGTAGAGAAATTAAATGATTTCTGGACATTATGCAAGTAAATCATGCAGGCAGAAAACACTGGAAGCATCATGAGCAGTGTGTTCCTTCCTGTCTGAGCTAGGATAAGGACTCTTGAAGGTTCTGTCTCTTATTAATTCTTATAAGTCAAACTATTCTTTGTAAGTTACAAAGCAACAGGGAGTTAACTCAGGATGTAACTCCACCATTCGAAAAAGACTCAAGTTTCATTTTTGTTTCCAGTAAACAACTGTAGACGATGTACTGTCTGAACAATCAAGACGTCAGATTGAATCTTAGTGAGTGTGTAAAACTGTGAAACCCTGACTTCGGCTCCTGTCTGTGTGCAGTTTGCATGCTCCCCCTGTGTGTGTTTCCTCCAGATGCTCTGGTTTCTCCCCACATTGTTATTTATCCATTTAGTGAATAAATAATTAGTGCAGAGTAGGTCCTGCTGGCCCTCCAAGCCATTTTGCCCCGGCAGCCTCAGAACCCGGATTAACCCTATCCTAACATCGGAGCAAATTACAGTGTCTGCTTAACCAACCCGATACACCTTTGGACTGTGAACGGAAACGGGACCACCAGAGAAAGCACACACGTCCATGGGGAGGACATACAAAGAGTCCTTACAGAATAACACCGGGATTGAACTCTAGACTCCGGAATGCCCTGAGCTGTAACGGCATTGCCCGAACCACTGCACTACTGTGGCAGATTCTGGATTCCAGTATATTTACCACATGTCGAAACACACAGTGAAATGCATCATTTGCGTTAACAACCAACACACCCAAGGATGCGCAGGGCCAGCCCACAAGTGTTGCCACTATAAGTTGCCCCTAATATTTAAGTGAACGGTGGAATGTGAAGAGAGCTGATGGAGAATTAAATAGAATCATTATATAAGATCATAGAGTAGAATTAGGCCATTCGTCCTTTTGAGCCTTCTCTGCCGTTCCATCAAGCCTGATTTATCACCCCTCTCAACCCCATTCTCCTGCTTTCTGCCTGTAACCTTTGATGCCCTTACTAATCATGAACCTATCAACCTCTGCTTTAAATACATGTATACCTAACGACTTGGCTGCCGCAGCTGTCTGTGGCAATGGATTCTACAGATTCACTACCCTCTGTCTAAAGAAATTCCTCCTCGTCTCTGTTCAGAAGTGACGTCCCTGTATTCTGAGGCTGTGTCCTCTGGTCCTGGACTCACCCACTGTAGGAAACATCCTCTCCACTTCCACTGTATCTACACCTTTCAATATTCAATAGGTTTTAATGAGATCTTCCTTTATTCTTCTAAACTCCGGCAAATATAGGCCCACAGTCATCAAATGTTAACCTTTTCATTTGCAGGATAATCCATATGAACCTCCTCTGAAGTTTCTCCAATGACAGAACGTCCTTTCTTAGATGACGGGATCGAAACTGCTCACAATACTCCAAGTGCAGTCTGACCAAACTCTATAAAACCTCGGCATTTCATCCTTGATGTAATAATCAGTAGAGACTCAAAGGGCCAAAGACTCTGTTTCTGTTTCATACACTTGTACATTCTTCCTTCCTGACAAGCGAGTACACTGTGCATTTCCCAGGTAACTTACAAAAAAATGTATCAGAAACTTTCTGAGTGCTCCGATGAACTCATTAAAGATATCAGTTTGAAGCTGATTCTTGGTCTCAGCACAATGAGGCTTAGCAATCCCAAGAGGCCCAGCATTGTAACGCTGAGTGTGTTGCATTGTATTACTGCACCAGCTTTGTCACAGCGTCATTCAGGACTGTTTATTTGGCTTCACTGGGACAAGCAAGTTGTTGTTTCATGAACTTCAGGACCAGGATCAGCTGAAAAACATAGAAAACCTACAGCACAATACAGACCCTTCAGCCCACAAAGTTGTGCTGAACACGTCCCTGTCTTAGAAATTACTAGGCTGACCCGTAGCCCTCTGTTTTTCTAAGCTCCATGTACCTATCCAAAAGTCTCTTAAAAGACCCTATTGTACCCGCCTCCACCACCATCACCGGCAGCCCATTCCACGCACTCACCTCTCGGAGTAAAAAACTTACCCCTGACATCTCCTCTGTACCTACTCCCCAGGACCTTAAACCTGTGTCCTCTAGTGGCAACCATTTCAGCCCTGGGAAGAAGCCTCTGACTATCCACATGATTATTGCCTCTCATTATCTTATATGCCTCTATCATTTTTTCATTACACCTCACTTACTTTTTCATTATAACATAACTCAGTTTTGACTTTGATCATCAAGAACTTGAATGTTGATACCTGCAATAAAGGACATCATTGATCTCTCTGTTGCTATTGTATCCTCCCAATTGGCTTAGTCCAATTGGAAAATGGTGTACACAGCCCAGCCCATCACAGGTTAAGTCCTCCCACCATTGATCACATCTACAAGGAGTGCTGCCACAAGAAATCAACATCGATCATCAAGGACCCCCACCATCCAGCCCATGCTCTCTTCTCACTGCCACCATCAGACAGGAGGTACAGGACCTGTAGCTCCCACACCGCCAGGTTCAGAAATGGTCGTTACCCTACAACCATCAGGTTTCTGAACCAGCATAGATAACTCCACTCACTTCAACTCTGAACTGATTCCACAACCTACAGACTCACTCTCAAGGACTCCACAACTCGTGTTCTCAGTACTCGTTCATTCATTATGTGCCGTGTCGTATGACGTGGGCGACCATGGTCTTTCCATGACAGTGATTGGTCTTGACAGTTTTTTCTACAGAAGTGGTTTCCCATTGCCTTCTTCTGGGCTGTGTCTTTACAAGATGGGTGATCCCAGCCATTATCAATGCTCTTCCGAGATTGTCTGCCCGGTGTCATAACCAGGACTTGCGATATCACCGCCTGCTCTCATGACTCCACGTGACCCTGATCGGGGGTTCAGCAGGTACTACACCTTGTTCAAGGGTGATCTTCAGGCTCGCAGATGGAAGCATTGCCTTACAGCTCCTTAGGTAGAGACGCATCTCCACCGTGACACCATTTGCACAATTTCTCTCCTTTTGCACATTGGTTCCTTGTATATAGTAGTTTTCATAAATTCTATTGTGTTTCTTTATTTTCCTATAAATGCCTGCAAGGAAGTGAATCTCAGGATTGTATGTGGTGACATATGTACATCTGCTTGTTGATGCAGATAACTAATCAGCCAATCACGTGGCAGCAACTCAACGCATAAAAGCATGCAGACGTGGTCAAGAGGTTCAGTTGTTGTTCAGATCGAACATCAGAATGGAGAAGTAATGTGATTTAAGTGACCTTGACCATGGAATGATTGTTGGTGCCAGATGGGGTGGTTTGAGTATCTCAGAAACTGCTGATCTCCTGGGATTTTCAGGCACAACAGTCTCTAGAGTTTGGAGAGAATGGTGCAAAAAACAAAAATAACATACAGTGAATGGTAGTTGTGTGGGTGAAAAAGACAGAGGTCAGAGGAGAATGGCCAGACTGGTTCAAGCTGACAGGAAGGTGACAGTAACTCAAGTAACTGTGAATTACAACAGTGATGTGCAGAAGAGCATCTCTGAAAGCACCACACATCAAACCTTGAAGTGGGTGGGCTACTGTAGCAGAAGCCCAAACTGGGTTCCACTCCTGTAAGTAACGGTCACTGTGGGTGTATGTCCTGTGACAAGAAATTTACTTTGACTTTGACTGTTATTCCTGTAGCCACTGCTCCCTTGGAACGGCTGATCGATGCCCTGAGCCTCTCTGCCTTGGGCAGCCCCAGACCTGAAGTGAACCTCTGCAGCAAACAAAGAGTCCAGAACTAGAGGCCACAATTTAAAAATAAGGGGTAGGCCATTTAGAACAGAGATGCAGAAAAACTTTTTCACCCAGAGAGTGGTGGATATGTGGAATGCTCTGCCCCAGAAGGCAGTGGAGGCCAAGTCTCTGGATGCATTCAAGAGAGAGTTAGATAGAGCTCTTATAGATAGTGGGGTCAAGGGATATGGGGAGAGGGCAGGAACGGGGTACTGATTGTGTATGATCAGCCATGATCACAGTGAATGGCGGTGCTGGCTAGAAGGGCTGAATGGCCTACTCCTGCACCTACTGTCTATTGTCTATTCCACAGAGGATCATCCTTCCAAAGATTTCAACCAGGGAATCTGCTATTCTATATCACTCTTGCCAATTTGTGATATCTATACATTGAGTATTATTCATTTTTTTTATTTGATCAATTTGTCTTCTTTTGAACATCAGTTGTTTATCAGTCTTTTTCATGTACAGTTTTTCATAAATTCTATTGTATTTCTTGACAATGCCTGTAAGAAAGTGAATGTCAAGGTTGGATATGGTGACATACACAGTATAACTACTTGGATCACAAGTTTACTTTGACTTAAGTTTACTTTGACAAGTTTACTTTGACTCACCAACCTTTTTTGCACTGCGGACCGGTATAATATTGACAATATTCTTGTGGACCGGCCGACAGGGGGGCAGGGGGTGGTGGGGGTTTTAATCACGCCTGGAATATAGGTGATAAGTCAACTATAAGTCACTTATAAGTGGTTGATCCACTCAATTTTGTTTCTAAAAGGGTTTATCTAACAAATTTAATATTAAACACACAGCGCATATTTTTCTCGCATGACTATAGTGATAAGTCAATTATAACTCATAAGTCAATAGCATCATAACATTTTATGTGATGTTTGAATATTAAACACACAGCACATATTTTTCTCATATGAACATATAAAATCATTGCAACACACCAATATCACTGAATCAGTGGGAGCCCTGGGCTTGTTTCCCTGCAACAAAATGGTCCCATCGAGAGCTGATGGGAAACATCGATACTCGAAGGGGGTTCCTTACGTCCTGTCTATTCCACAATTTAGTTTTCGTGGCTCTCAGCACTTGCTTCTGTCCCACTTGCTCACGTTTTTTTTTACTCAAAAAGCTCAACGGGTTTGTCTTTAAGTGCGGGGTGCTTGGACTCAAGGTGCCGAAGCAGTTTTGAGGGCTTCATTGCCTCATTAGAGGGCCTCCGGGCCCGGTCCAGTCTCCCGCCCACCCGCCGCCTGGGGCCTGGGCCAGGTGCGGCTGGTTGTGGGTGGGGTGAGAGGACAAGGTCAGGCCTGGAGGACCCCATGTCGGGGCTGCGGCGGTCGCAGTCCGGAGACAGCGACCAACCAAGCAAGGAGAGCGACAGGGCGCGTGCCCGCTCTCCTTGTAGGATCTATTAGCCGACAAAAACTTGATTGAGGGATGACTTTCAGTAGATCACAGCGAGGTAGCTGCTCTGCTATTTGCTCTGAGCCTGAATTAGGTCGTCTGTGAATATTTTAGCACCGGGTTCCCCACGAACATTCGGTGTGCTAAACAGGTTTAGAGATGGTGCCCATCTGTCCGTACTCCAGGCCAGCAGCAACAGCACTTCCCGCCAGCCATGCGAGGCCCACCAGTGATCCCTGGCGCTAGGGTATCACTGCGTTTAGGTGACTGATGACGTCATGTGCATAATGACCTCGCATAAGTTCAAGTTCAACAGTGGGCATGACAGGGAGTGAGGAAAGGTGCAGCTGACTCTTATCGTTTCATATCGCCAAATCATATCGTTTCCTCGCACATGCTTCGCGGCCCGGTGGTTGGGGACCACTGCTGTAAATCAACTTCACGTGTACCTGCATCAAGCTTGTGTGGAAACGAAATGCAAAAGCAACAGGTGTCACTAAGTGCCGAGGTTCTCCATTTCCCGTGTTGCGAAGAACGGGCCTGGATTTGTTCCCATACAATGCCCTATTCAGTTGGATTTTGGCGCATTACTTGTCCTTTGTGAACAAATTCTTTCAGGGAAACACCTTGACCTCGAGTCCATATGGAACATTCTGCTGGTGATGTGGGATGGAGACACTGGTTGCCTGAGCTGTCGGCCAAAACCATTGAGTAGAATGTCTCTTCACTGGAACTCAGCAACAAGTACCAAGCCCTCGCTTGGCTGACACCCTTCTCAGATCTTTCCTGTACAGTTAGTGTTAGAGCAAAGCAGATAGCAGTGGGACAAGAGGCAAGTGCGCAGGAAGAAACGACGGACGCCAGTTTAGTAAAATTATATGAAGAGGTGGGGGCAGAAGAGAAGGAGAAGTGGAGGAGAGAGGGAGCAAAGGAGGGACCAGGCGGGTGCTGGACACACGGGGAGGAAGGAGTCACAGTGGCCCCAGATGTATTTGGCAGATACAACTGAAGTTATAGCATGGGGCGATGCATCGGGGAAGGCAGAACATGATCACAACCCTCCAGCAGGACTGGTGGTGACCCAGGGATGGGCAGAGATGTTGAGAAATTCTGCCGCTGTTGTATCATTTGTGCCCAGCATAACCCTGGTAAGGGCAAAATGCTACAGCTGGCACATCCCCAAGGGGACTCTGGGGAAACATCCAGATGGACTTCATGGGGCCCCCACCCAAAAGCAGGGAGAAAAGCTACTGTCTAGTAATAACGAACAAGAGAAAATCTGCAGATGTTGGAAATCCGAGCAACACACACAAAATGCTGGAGGAAATCAGCAGGCCAGGCAGCATCTATGGAAAAGATATCCCCACTGATCTCCCTCCTGGCACTTATCCTTGCAAGTGCAACAAGTGTTACACCTGCCCCTACACCTCCTCACTCACCACCATTCAGGGCCCCAAACAGCCCTTCCAGATGAGGCGACACTTCACCTGTGAGTCTGGTGAGGTCATTTAGTGTATTCGGTGCTCCCGGTGTGGCCTTCTGTATATTGATGAGACCTAACGTAGATGGCGAGACCACTTCGCTGAGCAAAAAGCGGGATCTCCCAGTGGCAACTCATTTTAAATCCGCTTCCCATTCCCAAACCGACACGTCAGTCCATGGCCTCCTCCACTTTTGCAATGAGGCCACACTCAGGTTAGAGGAGCAACACCTTATATTCCGTCTGGGTAGCCTCCAGCCTGATGGTATGAACATCAATTTCTCAAACTTCTGGTAATTCCCCTCCATCTTCGTGATTCCCCATCCCCCTTTCCCTCCTTCACCTTATCTGCTTGCCCGCCCATCACCTCCCTCAGGTGCTCCTCCCCTTTTTCTTTCTTCCATGGCCTCTGTTTTCTCCTATCAGACTCCCCCTTCTCCAGCCCTGTATCTCTTTCACTTACCAACTTCCCAGCTCTTTACTTCACCCCTCTCCCTCCTGGTTTCATGTATCACCTTGTGTTTCTTCCTGTCCTCCGGCCACCTTCTTACTCATCTTTATTTCTCCAGTCCGATGAAGGATCTCGGCCCAAAACATTAACTGTACTCTTTTCCATTGATGCTGCCTGGCCTGGTGAGTTCCTCCAGCATTTTGTGTGTGTTGCCTAGAAAATATGGGCCACTTCACCCGGTGGGCAAAAGTTTTCCCGATGAGGGACTTCACTGACAGCATGGCAGCACATACCCTAGTTCAGGAGATCTTCCCAAGGTGGGGAACCCTAGTCCAGGCGGGCTCGGATCTGGGAGCACATTTCACAGGGAAGGTGATGAAGGAAATGTGCTGGCTGTTAGGGATTCGACAACAGTCCCAACTACCCTACCACCCTCAGAGTTCAGGGACGGTAGAAAGGATAAACCGAACAATCAAGAATGCCTTCACCAAAGCTCTAGTTGAAACAAGAAAGACATGGGTTGATGTATTACCAGGAATCCTGATAAGACTGAGAGAAACTCCAATCCACGTGCTGGGTCTCAGCCTCTCCAGACTATTGATGGGGCAAGCAATGCAACTCCCTTAATGAGAATTATGAGTTGCGGTGAGCCTGGGACTTACAAGGATAGAATTACATCATCAATGAGGATGGGAGAGGTTCTGGAGGATTGGAGGGTTGTGGATGTTGTTCCCTTATTCAAGAAAGGGAGTAGAGATATCCCAGGAAATTATAGGCCAGTGAGTCTTATCTCAGTGGTTGGTAGGTTGATGGAGAAGATCCTGAGAGGCAGGATTTATGAACATTTGGAGAGGAATAATATGATTAGGAGTAGTCAGCATGGCTTTGTGAAAGGCAGGTCATGTCTTATGAGCCTGATTGAAATCTTTGAGGATGTGACTAAACACATTGATGAAGGTAGAGCCATAGGTGTAGTGTATATGGATTTCAGCAAGGCATTTGATAAGCTACCCCATGCAAGGCTTATTGAGAAAGTAAGGAAACATGGGATCCAAGTGGACATTGCTTTGTGGATCCAGAACTGGCTTGTCCACAGAAGGCAAAGTGTGGTTGTAGACGGGTCATATTCTGCATGGAGGCCGGTGACCAGTGGTGTGCCTCATGGATCTGTTCTGGGACCCCTACTCTTCGTAATTTTTATAAACGACCTGGATGAGGAAGTGGAGGGATGGGTTAGTAAATTTGCTGATGACACAAAGGTTGGAGGTGTTGTGGATAGTGTGGAGGGCTGTCAGAGGTTACAGTGGGACATTAATAGGATGTAAAACTGGGCTGAGAAGTGGCAGATGGAGTTCAACCCAGATAAGTGTGAGGTGGTTCATTTTGGTAGGTCAAATATGATGGCAGATATAATGGTAAGCATCTTGGCAGTGTGGGGGATCAGAGGGATCCTGGGGTCAGAGTCCATAGGACACTCAAAGCTGCTATGTAAGTTGAATCTGTGGTTAAGAAGGCATACGGTGCATTGGCCTTCATCAATCGTGGGATTGAGTTTAAGAGCCGAGAGGTAATGTTGCAGCTATATAGGAGCCTGGTCAGACCCCACTTGGAGTACTGTGCTGAGTTCTGGTCACCTCACTACAGGAAGGATATGGAAACTATAGAAAAGGTGCGGAGGAGATTTACAAGGATGTTGTCTGGATTGGGGAGCATGCCTTATGAGAATAGGTTGAGTGAATTTGGCCTTTTTTCCTTGGAGCGATAGAGGATGAGAGGTGACCTGATAGAGTTGTATATGATGATGAGAGGCATTGATCGTGTGGATAGTCAGAGGCTTTTTCCCAGGACTGAATTGGCTAGCACGAGAGGGCACAGTTTTAAGGTGCTTGGAAGTAGGCACCGAGGAGATGTCAGGGTTAAGATCTTTATGCAGAGAGTGGTGAGTGCATGGAATGGGCTGCTGGCAACGGTGGTGGATGTGGAAACGATAGGGTCTTGTAAGAGACTCCTGGATGACTACATGGAGCTTAGAAAAATAGAGGATTATGGGTAAAGCCTAGCTAGTTCTAAGGTAGGGACATGTTCAGCACAGCTTTGTGGGCCAAAGGGCCTGTATTGTATTGTTTCTATGTGAAAGACCTTTGTAACCAACTTAAAGAGTTGAAGAGCAACACACAAAATGAAAAAAAAAATGACAGTTGACACTTCAGGCCGAAGCCCTTCATCAGGGCTGGAAAAAGAGATGAGAAGTCAGAGTCAGAAAGTGGGGGAGGGGAGAGGTGAAACTGGGAGAGGGGGAGACGTGAAGTAAAGAGCTGGGAAGTTGATTGGTGAAAGAGATAAAAGGCTGGAGAGGGAGAAATCTGGTAGGAGAGGTCGGAAGCATAGAGGAAGGGCAAGGGGGAGGAGCACCAGAGGGAGGTGATGGGCAGGGAAGAGGTAAGAGAGGCAAATGGGAATGCGAATGGTGGGGGGGGGGGGGGGGATAGAAATGACCAGAAGTTGGAGAAATCGATGTTCATGCCATCAGGTTGGAGGCTACCCAGATGGATTACAAGGTGTTACATTCGGTCTGGGCAGGATAATAAAGATGCACATAAAGTAACTGAGAAAATTCTGAGTCAGGGAATCTTTGCTGCCCTATTTGAGTTGATCCTCCTTCAGGGTGGCCTCTCCTGCTACAGATTTATTTATGTCTAGGAGTGCCAAGTGGATGGGCTGTTAGAGTGAGCTTGGGGTTTAGTACGTGCAGCAATGCAGCAATGAACTGACTTCAGCCACTAGTCTTCATATTGAAATATGCATTATAGATTGCATTGAAAATACAGACCAGACAGACCAGGAGAGAGGTGCATTACAGATGCATGAATCCAATCAACATCCCACTGCACGGATACGACAGTAATTCATGCTTATTTTGGGTGTGTTGGTGGGAAAATCCAGGCATCTGAAACTGTTACATGTATAACTCAAAGAAGGCATTGCAAATATGGATTTGTTTGAATTGCCTGAATTTTCTTTGATCTTTAGCACATAAAATGTGTAGTGTTGGGCCAGGCAGACTTTTTTCCCACCAAAAGGAACCCCATCTGATGCCTGTTGTATCTCACTTTGTCAAATGAAGAGGCTGCTTCATAGCTACCAGAACTTTAGTGCAGTGACTTCATTCGTTCCCGGTGCAAGGGTCATTGTGATGAGGATGAGGTGATTGTCCACCATTTTTCTGGGCCGTGTGTTGGTAAAGGTTCGGAAAGAACAAAGGTCAGTGGCTATTTCCACAGACACACACATCAAGTACTGCAGGAAGGTCATTAACTCCATGAATGTTGTACTTTGGTCTGCCAGTACGTCGAGAAGTGAGTGCTACCCACTTGCGTGCTTTGGGAGTATGTCCTGAGGGATATGCTGAAGGATTGTGTGCTGAGGCATATGCAGAGGGATGTGTTGAGGAATGTACTGAGGGATGTTGAGGGATTTGCTGAGGGAATATATGCTGAGGAATGTGTAGAGGGATCTGCTGAGGAATATGTAGAAGGATTTGCTGAGGTTGTATGTGCTGAGGGAGTATGTGCTAAGGGAGTATGTGCTAAGGGATGCGCTGACGGATTTGCAGAGGGAGTTGGTGAGGAATGTGTTGAGGGATGTTGAGGGACGTGCTGAAGGAGTATCTGAGGGATGAGCTGAGTGATATGTTGAGGGAGTTGCTGAGGGAGTATGTGCTGAGGTTGCTCAAGCTGAGGGATGTGTTGAGGGAGTCACTGAGGGATATGCTGAGTGATATGTTGAGGGAGGTGCTGAGGGAGTATTGGCTAAGGGAGTATGTGTTGAGGGAGTATGTGCTGAGGTTGCTCAAGCTGAGGGATGTGTTGAGGGAGTCACTGAGGGATATGCTGAGTGATATATTGAGGGAGGTGCTGAGGTTGCTCAAGCTGAGGGATGTGTTGAGGGAGTCACTGAGGGATATGCTGAGTGATATGTTGAGGGAGGTGCTGAGGGAGTATTGGCTAAGGGAGTATGTGTTGAGGGAGTATGTGCTGAGGTTGCTCAAGCTGAGGGATGTGTTGAGGGAGTCACTGAGGGATATGCTGAGTGATATGTTGAGGGAGGTGCTGAGGTTGCTCAAGCTGAGGGATGTGTTGAGGGAGTCACTGAGGGATATGCTGAGTGATATGTTGAGGGAGGTGCTGAGGGAGTATTGGCTAAGGGAGTATGTGTTGAGGGAGTATGTGCTGAGGTTGCTCAAGCTGAGGGATGTGTTGAAGCTTGGTGAAGCCATTTCAGTGGCTTCATGGTGGCAGACTGTCTGGGTGCTGAGGGTAGTGAGGGTCTGGGTTCTGACAACACTGAAAGGTGTACTGTTTCAATGAAGCCACATGAGGGACATCTGTACACAGAGTGTTTATACTTCACATCACTGGGAACGTAGGGACTAAGTAAGAATAGGAATATCTAAGCAGAACAATTGTTTGAATGGAATGAACACCATACATTGTCCTTGAACTTGTGTATGTTTTTATGAATGATGTTTATTTTTGAAATAAACCACAGAGTAGTACATGCAGAAAGTTCGTGCTTGTATTGTAAGCCCAAAGCCAGTCCAAAAGTAACTGTGACCCTGTGATGCATTTCAATATCTTCTCGACTGACCCACCAGGATTTTCCACACACAGACTGTTCTGTTTGCTGAGGCTCCCTGAGGAGTTAGGAACTAATGTGCAATCGGAAACCTTTTCTGATTCCCATTGTTTGAAGCATCCGCTCGGAAAACAAATGGAAGAGGGTTCCTGCTGGGTGATAAATGGTGGAAAACATGGTTTACAGCATTTACATCGTTCACAAAACCTTCAGCCTTTGTCCTCATTGGAAAGTTGCTACCAACGCCTGAACCATTCCTGTGTCAATTTGACACCAGAGTCCGACAGCTCGTAGTGTGTTCCATGATGGTGTCCAAAGGGAGCTGCACGATTTCTCTAGGAAAAGAAAGAAAATAGATTTCAATTCACTGCTCATGTTCTTGTTCTCAGATTCAGAAGTGTTTTTTTGTTTGCTGGGCATTTACAATGTACCTGCCACCTTTATGGTATTATAAAGTATACTGTATCTGAACTTGGTTCCTGTACGCACATGTTCAGCTCACTTTTGTACTGCAGAATATAATTTGTTAAATTTTACAACAATTTTTAACTTCTGCAAATGATAATTCTAAGCGATAAATCACACTCTTTGGGTTATTGAAGTACTAAGTATAAGATTGTGGACTACTCAGTCTTTCAGTGGTTTCATTGCCATAAGTAAAGGTGAAGGGAGCATTTAATTGGTGATCTAGCTCTTGGTGGATTATTTTTGTGCTGTTTTTAAGAAATACAAATTTCGTTCAGCAAATATATTATGTTAATACTCGAGTGGTAAAATTATTTTAGATGTGAAATATGAGGCATTCAAACTACTTGCAGAGACTCCAGTCCCAGGTTCTGCTCTATAGACCTGAAATAAATTTAACTTTCACCAACAAGGAGCATTGTTTTATGCTTATGCAAAGAACCTGTTTTTATAGTCTTATTTTCCTGCTCTCTAGAACTGATTAACTCTGCATGATTTGTTCTTTTAGTGGAAACAACAACCTGAGAAGCTCTGTATTCCAAAAACATAACCATACCAATCATGTACACTCAGTAAAGTGGCCACAGAGTGTACATTTGTGAACTTCTGCTGCATTTGTCCATTCACTTCAAGGTTCAATGTGTTGTGTGTTCAGTAAGGTTCTTCTGCACACTATTGTTGTAACACATGGTTGTCTGAGTTACTGTAACCTTCCTGTCTGGACATTCTCCTCTCAACTCTCTCATTAACAAGGCTTTTTTGCCCACAGAACTACAGCTCACTGAATGTTTTTTGCACCATTCTCTGTAAACGCTAGAGACCGTTGTGGGTGAAAATCCCAGGAGATCAGCAGTTTCTGAGATATTCAAAGAACACCGTCTGGCACTGACAATCATTCCAAGGTCAAAGTCACTTGAATCAAATTTCTTCCCATTCTGATGCTTGATCTGAACAACAATTGAACCTCTTGACCATGTCTGCATGCTTTTATATATTGAATTGCTGCCATATGATTGGCTGATTAGATATTTGTATTAATGAGCAGGTGTACAGGAGTATCTAACAAAATGGCCACAGTGTAGTTTATTTCATGTCATTAAACTCACCCATCCCTCTCCAACTGTCACCTTAGCCAGCCGCAAGTTGTACTATATAAGAACAGTACGAGCATATATAAAACTGTAGATTTCTTTAAGTAGCTCCCCTTGTTCCAAACAAAATTTATCATGAATCTAAACTGAAAACATTTTGCTGGTGCTGTAAATCCAGAGGAACAAACACAAAATACTGGAAGAACTCAGCAGGTCAGGCAGCATCTATGCAGAGGAATGAACAGTCGACACTTTGGGCTGAAACCTTGATGTCTTGATGAAATGACTTGATCTGAAACACCGACTGATCATAAGACCATAAGATGTAGGAGCAGATTTAGGCCATTCAGTCCATTGATTCTGATCTACTATTCCATCATGGCTGATCCCGGATCCCACTCAACGTCATGCACCCGCTTTCTCACCATCCTTTGGTGCCCTGACTGATCAGGAAACTATCAACTTAGCACAAGGACTCCTAAGTCTCTCTGCACCTCTGATGTTTGAATCTTCCCCTCATTTAGATAATAGTCCACACTATCGTTCCTTTTACCAAAATGCATTATCATACATTTTCCAACACTGTATTTCATCTGCTACTTTTTTACCCATTTTTCCAATTTGTCCAAGTCCTGCTGCAATCACATTACTTCCTCAGCACTACCTACCCCTCCACCTATCTTTGTGTCATCTGCAACTTTGCCACAAAGCCATTAATTCCATTATTCAAATCATTGACAAACAATGTGAAAAGTAGTGGTCCCCATACTGACCCCTGAGGAACACCACTAATCACTGGCAGACAACCAGAAAAGGCCTCTTTTATTCCCACTCGCTGCCTCCTGCCTGTCAGCCATTCCTCTATCCATGCCAGTATCCTTCCTGTAGCACCATACGATTTTATCTTGTTAAGCAGCCTCATGTGTGGCACCTTATCAGATGACTTCTATAAATCCAAGTAAATGACATTCACTGCCTCTCCTTTGTCCACCTGCTTGTTATTTCCTCGAATAACAGATTTGTCAGGCAAAATTTCCCTTTACTGAAACCATGCTGACTTCGACTTATTTTATCTCCAAGTAGTCCGAAACTTCACCCTTAATAATAGATTTCAACACTTTCCCAACCACTGAGGTTAGGCTAACTGGCCTGTAATTTCCTTTCTTTTGCCTTCCCCCCTTCTTAAAGAATAGAGTGAAATTTGCAATCTTCCAGTCCTCCAGGACCACGCCAGAATCAAGTGATTCTTGAAAGATTATGACCAATGCACCCATTATCTCTGTTTCAGAGTAGAGTCCTGTCTCAGGACTCTGGGATTAGTCTATCTGGTCCAGGTGACTTATCCACCTTAACACCATAACACCATAAGACCATAACACCATAAGACATAGGAGCAGAATTAGGCCATTTGGCCCATTTAGTTTGCTCCACCATTCAGTCATGGCTTATCCTTTTCTCCCCTCCTCAGTCCCACTCCATGGTCTTCTGCCCGTAACCCCTGATGATGTGTCAAATCAAGAACCTATCAAGCTCTGCCTGTGGTAAGAAATTCCACAAATTCACCATCTTTTGGGTAAAGAAATGTCTCTGCATCTCTATTTTAAATGGACACCCCTGAGGCTATGCCCGCTTGTCCTAGACTCCCCCACCAAGGGAAACATCCTTTCCACATCCACTCTGTCTAGGTCTTACAACATTCAAAAGGTTTCATCCCATCCACCTAAATCCCAGCGAGTACAGACCCAGAGCCATCAAATGTCACTCGTATGATAACCCTTTCATTCCTGGAATCATCCCTGTTAACCCTCTCTGAGCCCTCCAAATGCCAGCAGATCTTTTCTTAGATGAGGAGCCCAAAACCATTCACAATACTCAAGGTGAGGCCTCACCACTGCCTTATAAGGCGTCAGCATTACATTCCCGATCTTGTATTCCAGACCTCTTGAAATGAATGCTAACATTGCATTTGCCTTCCTCACCAACTCAGCCTGCAAGTTAACCTTTATGGTGTTCTGATTTTCTCAGATTTTTGGGATTTTCTCCCCATTTAGAAAATAGTCTGCACATTATTTTTATGACCAAAGTGCACGACTATGCATTTTCCAACATTGTATTTCATTTGCCATTCTCTTACCCATTCTCCTAACCTGTCTGAGTCCTTCTGCAGCCTACCTGTTTCCTCAACACTATCTGCCCCTCCACCAATCTTCCTATTACCTGCAAACTTGGCAACAAAGCCATCTATTCCATTATCTAAATCATTGATATACATAATAACAATAAGCGGCCCCTACACCGATCCCTGCGGAACACCACTAGTCACTGGCAGCCAATCAGAAAAGACTCCTTTTATTCGCACTCTCTGCCTCCTACAATCAGATAATATTCTAAACATGCCAGTAACTTTCCTGTAATACCATGGACTCTTATCTGGTAAGCAGCCTCATGTGTGGAACCTTGTCAAAGGCCTTCTGAAGGTCCAAATATCCACTGCTTCCACTTTATCTATCCTATATGTAATCTTCTCAATGAATTCCAACAGGCTCGTCAGGCAAGATTTTCCCTTAAGGAAATCATGCTGACCTTGTCCTATCTTGTCCTGTGTCACCAAGTACTCCATAACCTCATCCTTAACAATTGACTCCAACACCTTTCCAACCACTGAGGTCAGTCTAACTGGTCTATAGTTCCCTTTCTGCTGCCTTCCTCCTTTTTTAAAGAGTGGAGTGAAATTTGCAATTTTCCAGTCCTCTGGCACCATGCCAGAGTCCAATGATTTTCAATCTTTACTAATGCCTCCACAATCTCTACTGCTACCTCTTTCAGAACTCTAGGGTACAGTTCATCTGGTCCGGATGACTTATGTACCCTTAGGTCTTTCAGCTTTGTAAGCACCTTCTGCCTTGTAACAGTAACTGCACTCACTTCTCTTCCCTCACACCCTTCAACACTTGGCACACTGCTGGTGCCTTCCATGCAAAATACTGATTTAGTTCAACTGCCATATTCTTGTTCCCCCAATATTATTTCTCCAGTCTCATTTTCTAGCAGTCCTATATCCACACTTATCTTTTATTTTTTACATACTTGAAAAAGCTTTTACTATCCACCTTTATATTGTTTGCAAACTTGCTTTCATATTTCATCTTTCCCCTCCTAATGATTCTTTTAGTTACACTCTGTAGGGTTTTAAAGGTTCCAAATCCTCTTTCTTCCTACTAATTTTTGCTTTGTTGTATGTGCTCTCTTTTGCTTTTACATCAGCTTTGACTTACCTTATCAGTCACAGTTGTACTACTTTGCCTTTTGAGTATTTAATTTTTGGAATACAGTACATCTATCCTGTATCTGCCTTATTTTCCACAGAAACTAATGCCATTGCTGTTCTGCTGTCATCCCTGTCAGCATTTCCTTCCAATTTACTTTGGCTAACTCCTCTATCATACCACTGTAACTTCCTTTACTCCACTGAAATACTGCTGTCAGACTTTACTTTCTCCCTATCAAATTTCAAGTTGAACTCAATCATCTCGTGATCACTGCCTCCTAAGGGTTCTTTTACTTTAAGCTCCCTGATCAACCTCTGGTTCATTACATAACACCTAACCCAGTATAGCTGATCCCCTTGTAGGCTCAGTGACAAACTGCTCTAAAAAGGCATCTTGTAGGCATTCAACAGACTCACTCCCTTGAGATCCATTACCAACCTGATTTTCCCAATCGACCCGCATGTTCAAATCTCCCATGAGTATCATAACATTGCTCTTTTGACACACCTTTTCTATTTCGTGTTGTAATCTGTGGTCCACATCCCAGCTATTGTTGGAAGGCCTGTATATAACTGCCACCAGGGTCCTTTTACCCTTGCAGTTTCTATGAGTTTGCCTAGCTATTTTTTCCTTTGTAATTACACTGCTGGTGACTTCCTGAGTGAAGATAGATGCAAAGTACCCATTAAGTTCATTCATTTCTTTGCCCCCCTATTACCAGCTCATTAGTATCACTTTCCAGTGGTTCAATATCAACTTTCACCTCCCTTTTATTCTGTATAAAACTGGAAAAACTTGCAGTATTCCGTTTTGTATTATTGGTTCATCTTTTCCCTTCTTATAGTTTTTTAGTTGCTCTTTTGTTGGATTTTAAAAGTGTCCCAATCTTCCAACTTCCAGTTCACTTTTGCTACCTTATATGCCCTTTCCTTGGCTTTTATGCAGCCCTTAAATTCATCTGTTAGCCGGAGTTGCCTACCCCTGCCATTTAAGACCTTCCTCTGTGGGACATATCTAGCCTGCGCCTTGTGAACAATTCCCAGAAACTTTAGCCATCTCAGTTCTGCTGTCACCCCACCAGTATCCTCCTCCAATCCACCAGGACAAGCTCCTCTCTCATGCCTCTGTAATTCCCTTAATTCCATTGTGAAATGATACATGTGACATACCAATTCTACTCAAATTCCTCATCCAGTATAGACACTGCCATGCTTATTTCATAATAGAATCAACATGTTGAGCCCAATATAGATCCTCTGAGATGTTGATATCCAGGAACCTGAAACTGCTCGACTTTTCCACCGCTATGAGGTCCACTATGAGGACTGGTGTGGGTTCTCCTGAAGTCAATCTGTACAACTCCCATTTCCCAGCACTTGGTCTATAGCCTTTTATGCCTTGGTGATTAGAAACATAGAAAATAGGTGCAGGAGTAGGCCATTCGGCCCTTCGAGCTTGCACCACCATTCAGTATGATCATGGCTGATCATCCAACTCAGAACCCTGTACCTGCTTTCTCTCCGTACCCCCAATTCCTTTAGCCACAAGGGCCATATCTAATTTCCTCTTAAATATAGCCAATGAACCGGCCTCAACTGTTTCCTGTGGCAGAGAACTCCACAGATTCACCACTCTCTGTGTGAAGAAGTTTTTCCTCGTCTTGGTCCTAAAAGGCTTCCCCTTTATCCTTAAACTGTGACCCCTCATTCTGGAAATTCCCAACATCGGAAACAAGCTTCCTGCATCTAGCCTGTCCAATCCCTTTAGAATTTTATAGATTTCAATAAGATCCCCCCTCAATCTTCTAAATTCTGGTGAGTATAAGCCTAGTCGATCCAATCTTTCTTCATATGAAAGTCCTGCCATCCCAGGAGTCAATCTGGTGAACCTTCTCTGTACTCCCTCTATGGCAAGAATGTCTTTCCTCAGATTAGGGGACCAAAACTCCACACAATATTCTAGGTGCGGTCTCACCAAGGTCTTGTACAACCGCAGTAGAACCTCCCTGCTCCTGTACTCAAATCCTTTTGCTATGAATGCCAACATACCATTTGCCTTTTTCACTGCCCGCTGTACCTGCATGCCCACCTTCAATGACTGGTGTACAATGACACCCAGGTCTCGTTGCATCTCCCCTTTTCCTAATCGGCCACCATTCAGATAATAATCTGTTTTCCTGTTCTTGCAACCAAAGTGGATAACCTCACATTTATCCACATTAAATTGCATCTGCCATAAATTTGCCCACTCACCTAACCTATCCAATTCACCCTGCATCCTCTTATCATCCTCCTCACAGCTAACACCGCCGCCCAGCTTCGTGTCATCTGCAAACTTGGAGATGCTGCATTTAATTCCCTCGTCTAAACCATTAATATATATTGTAAACAACTGGGGTCCCAGCACTGAGCCTCGCGGTACCCCACTAGTCACTACCTGCCATTCTGAAAAGGTCCCGTTTACTCCCACTCTTTGCTTCCCGTCTGCCAACCAATTCTCTATCCACATCAATACCATACCCCCAATACCGTGTGCTATTTCAAAGATCAACTTCATTCACCAGACTTATTTACATGTATTAAGAATTTGAGGCGGTGTGTTGGTGTGACATCCAACAAAACCGACAGTTAACAATTATATATAAATAATAAAGATTTATATAAAAAACAAAGTTAGAGCTTAAAGGATGGATATGGAATAAAATGTGGATAAATATCAGTGTGTATTTACAATGACAACAGCATTATAAACAGTGGTTTAAAGTGTTTACAGTGCAGTGACTGAGGCAATAGAGACGGATGGGGGAGGGGCTAACTAAAATGTTTGATCGGATTAACTGCCTGAAGGAAGAGACTTTTAAAATGTTGTGAAGCCCTATAGTGCTTACCAGAATGATTCATCCAACTTCTGGATTACAATCAGTCTTTGGATGAAAATAAAATCTTCCATACATTCCCTATAAACTTCTTACTCCTTACCACACCCTCTGGTAATAGATCTACTATGGGAAAAGGTTTACTACTGTCTACCCTATATATGCCCCTCATAATTATCATCACCTCTGACAGCTATCCCTTCAGCCTCTCTACTCCAAGAGAAACAAGCCCAGCCTTTCTCGTCTCCCCTCATAACTGGAACTCTCTACCCCAGGCAACAAACACCCTGGTCAACCTCTTCTTCACACTTTCCCCCACAATCACATTCTTCTACACTGAAGCAACCAAAACCTGACACAATATTCAATTTGTAACCTTACCAATGATTTATAATCCTACCCCATAACTCTCCTGCTCTTATATTCTGTACCTCAGTTAATGATGGCTACATGCATTCTTCACATCCTGTGTTGGCACCTTCAGCTTGCCTGTGTTCCTCAGAACTCCCTGAGATCCTACCATTCATTGTCTATGTTCGAGCCTTGTTAGTTCTTCCAAAATGCATCACTTCATGCTTATCAAGATTGAATTCCATTTGCCACTTCTCTGTCCAACATACCAGTGATTAATATATTCCTACAATTATTTTATTTTATTTGCAAGTTTATCGTATCTCTTTCATCAACAACTCAGTCATTAATGTATTTAAGGATGCCACTATCTATCCATGTTGATGGCAGGATTCCTATCACAAAAACAACCCTTACTGTCACCCTCTGTCCATTACTAAGCCAGTTTTGGATCCTATTTGACTTGGATCTCATGGACTTACTTTTTGGACCAATATCCCAGATGGGATCTTGAGAAATGTCTTTCTAAAATCCACTTAGACTACATCAGCTGCACTGCCTCCATCTACAGTATAAACATTTAACAATTACAGCACGGAAACAAGCCATGTCGGCCCTTCTAGTAAATGATTCCTTATTAAAAAACCTGAGTTAGTCAAATTGAACAACTGACAAAGAGTGTCAAAGTATTGATAGTAGCTGCTTTTATTTGATACGGAAAGACATGCAATGTTTTCCAGCATTCTTTAAGCACATTGATTAACTGTAGTTTTTCAGAGGGTCACACCTTCTTGTTGATGACAATGCAGAAAATTCAAAACATACTAAATATATCTTGTCCATTCATTCCTCCCCACCGATCTCCCTCTTGGCACTTATCCTTGCAAGTGTAACAAGTGCTACACCAGCCCCTACACCAGCTCCCTCCCTCGCTACCATTCAGGGCCCCAGTCCTTCTAGGTGAGGCCACACTTCACCTGTGAGTCTGTTGGGGCCATCTATTGCATCCAGTGCCCCTGTTGTGGCCTGCTGTATATAGGTGAGACCTGATGTAGTTTGGGAGACTGCTTTACCGAGCACCTGCGCTCTGTCTGCCAGAGAAAGCGGGATCTCCCAGTGGCCACTCATTTTAATTCCACTTCCTTTTTCCATTTTGACATGTCAGCCAATGGCCTCCTCTACTGTCGCGATGAGGCCACACTCAGACTGGAGGAGCAACACCTCATATCCCACTTTGGTAGCCTCCAACCTGATGGCATTAACATCAATTTCTCAAACCTTCATTAATGCCCCCCCCCCACTTCACCATTTCATTCCCATTTCCCTCTCTCACCTTATCTTCTTACCTACCCAATACCTCCCTCTTCTTTCTTCCATGGCTTCTGCCTCTCCTATCAGACTCCCCCTTCTCCAGTCCTGTATCTCTTTCACCAATCAACTTCCCAGCTCTTCCCAGCTTCACCCCTCCTCCTGTTTCACCTTGTGTTTCTTCCTCCCCTCCCCCCACCCCTATCTCTGACTCCTCATCCTTGTTTTCTCGCCAGTCTTGATGAAGGCTCTCAGCCTGAAACGTCGACAGTTTACTCTTTTCCATAGATGCTGCCTGGCCTGCTGAGTTCGTCCAGCAGTTTGCTTGGATTTCCAGCATCTGCAGATTTTCTCTTGTTTGTAAGGATATCTTCTTCATCGGGCAGGAGGTACAGGAGCCTCAGGTCCCACACCACCAGGTTCAGGAACAGTTATTGCCTATTAACTGTCAAGCTTCTGAATTGGTGTGGATAACTTCACTCACCTCAACTCTGAGCTAATTCCACAGCCTTTAGACTTACTTTCAAGGACTCTAGAACTCATGTTTTCAGTTTAATTTATCTTTGTTTTACCTGCTCACATTGCACATTGATTGCTTGTCAGTTTTTGTTTTCTTTATTTTCCTGTAAATGCTGACAAGGAAATGAATCTTAGGGTTGTATATGGAGAAATATACATACCTTGAACTTTGATTTGAATATATAATGAAATGATTGGTAATTATACTGTTAAACTAAGTGTCACAGCAATTATAGGATATTTTAAGATTGCACATTATGGGAAAACCTGATCTCTGTACCTCCCTCTGTAACTGGATCCTTGGCTTCTGCATCAGGAAATGATAGCGTGCATTAGTATTAACACCTCTTCCTCACTGACAATAAACACAAGCACACCTCAAGGATGTGTGCTTAGCCCACTGCTCTACTCTCTCTACACTTGACTGTGTGGCTAGGCAATTAATTTTCTGATGACACAATTATTGTTGGCAGAATCTCAGATGGTGACGAGGAGGCGCACACGAGTGAGATAGATTGGCTGGTTGAGTGGTTTAGTAGCAACCTTGCACCAAATGTCAGTGAGATGAACAAATTGATTGTGAACCTCAGGAAGAGGAGTTCTGGAGGACGCACACCAGTCCTCATTGAGGGGTCAGCAGTGAAAAGGATGAGCAACTTCAAGTTCTTGGGCATTAGCATCCCGAAGGATCTAACCTCAGTCCAACCTATTGATGCAATTACAAAGAATTCAGACCAGTGCTATACTTCTTTAGGAGCTTGAAGAGATTTGGTATGCCACATAAGGCTTCAGCAAATTTCGACAGATATTTGTAGAGAGCATTCTGACTGGATGCTCAGCATCTGGTATGGAAGCAACAATGCACAGGACCAGAAAAGAGTTTCTGAGGGTTGTAGACTCAGCCAGCTGTCTCGTGGATACTAGCCTCCTTGCCATCAAGGACATCTTCAAAAGATGATCCATCATTAAGGATCATCACCGTCCAGTACACGCCCTTCTTCTCATTACTACCATTAGGGAGGGGCTACAGGAGTCTGATGACACACACTCAACATTTTTGAAACAGCTTCTTCCCTTCTTCCATCAAAGTGTATGTATTTTTATTCAGATACAGTGTGGTGTAGGCCCTTCTGCCCTTCAACCAGCACTGCCCTAGCAACCCCATGCCACAGGGAGGCACACAGAATCCTTACAGAGGACACCAGGACTGAACGCTGAACTCTGACACCCCAAGCTGTAATAGCATTGTGCTGAACAGTCCACACTACCTCACTACTTCGCTCTCTCTTGCACTATTTATTTATTTTTCAAACATATATTCTTATTGTAACAGTCATTTTTTAGGTATTGCACTAAAGTGCTGCCTCAAAACAACAATTTTCATGAAAGATGTCAGTGATAATCAGCCTGATTCTGATTCAGAGTTTTTTCTGCAGATGGGTTGTTAGCTCAACACAGTTACAGCTCGGGTTGCTTTGGAGTTTGCAGATCAATTCTGGTGCCATTCTGTAAGGAGTCTCTGTATGTTTTGCCTGGGTTTCCCCTGGCTGCTCCAGTTTCCTCTGACAGTCCAAAGATGTACAGGGTAGGTTAATTGGTCATTGTAAATTCAAAGGAGGTTCACGAAAATTATTCCAGGATTGAACAGCTTGTCATATGAAGAGCGTTTGATGGCTCTGGGCCTGTAGTCACTGGCATTCAGAAGAATGAGGGGTGACCTAATTGAAACCTGTCAAATGATGATCAAAAGCCTTGATAGACTGGATGTGGTGGGAGAGTCTAAGACTAAAGGACACAGCCTCAGTATAGAGAGCATCCTTTTAGAATGCAGATGAGGAATAATTTCTTTAGTCAGAGAGTGGTGAATCTGTGAAATTCGTTGCCACAGACAACTGTGGAGGCCAAGTCTTTATGAATATTTAAAGCAGAAATTGATAGTTACTTGATCTGTCAGGGAATGAAGGGATACAGGGGTGGGGGGGAGGCTGGAGATTGGGGTGAGAGGAGAAGTGGATCAGCCATGATGAAATGGTGAAACAGACTTGATGGGCCAAATGGCCTAAAACTGTTATACTATACTGTTAGCCAGAAAGAATGAGTCTACAAATCAGTGAATTCAAATGAATCAAAGGCAGTGTAAGCAGACAGACTAATTGTCTCTGTTCTTGTTGCGTGCTTGGGGATGGAGGCTGCCATTTTGTTGATCAATGTTTCAAAGAAGACACAGTGATACTTCAGGTAATCTGCTGGACTGGAGATCATTGACAAGATCATTGATAAGAAGATATATATGAGATGTTCTTTGGTTGGCCATAATATGCAGGTTTGTGAATATTGGGGTTGGTGCCTGCCTGGAGTGATTCGAGCGTGTTGTTAATTGAGAACAAAAAGCAATAAATTATCGACTGCCACTTGATGGGAAAGGGCAATAAATGGACGCTGGCTTAGAGCAGAGCCAATAACAAGATGTTAAAGGACAGACATATGACCTGTGGCCTATGACACTGGAATGGGATATTTGAATTGATAAGGAATGGATATAAAAGTGGATGCTTTGTGTGTGCTGGCAGTGTGAATTTCGCAGAATAACCATCACAGATACAAGCGTGAGTAACCCTGCGTGAAACATGTGGCGAGTGAATCAGGACAATGAGGACCAGTGTACACTCCTTTGCTTGGGTAATACCTTTGCTATTCTTTAACTATTCAGGAGAGTCAAGGATACTTAGCAGGTGTGCACACAAGGTATTTAGTGTATGAATTCCCATACTTCTTGTCAGTAAATACAGATCTCTCTGTGCCTCACTAATCATCGTTATACAGAGTATTTTTTTTACAATACCTTATGGTCTTATTTAGACTGCCCTCCACGAGAGGCTCTCGCACAACACTAGAAGCTTTACAATTCTCTACTGAGATGAGAGGGTTTATACCACCTTACCACTAGGGAGTTTGTGCCTCACTACCTCAGCTTTATTAAAGGGTACCCAGCCACCAGAGAGGATTACAGTGGTAGTAGTAGTGCGGTCACTCGAGTCGAGTACGGTGTTCTCCTAAGGGGTTATTGCTTTAATGGAGAACATCTGTACGTGACTTTGTTTAACGTGGGGAGGCTGATGCAAGGGCAGCCAACACACAGTCCTTGACAGATAGGAATCAGGGACCAATGGCGTAGAATGCAAGACAGCTGGGGACCCTTCACTGCCATTGTGACGTGTCACCTTTACTGCCAGCTCCACTGCTGAGATCTTGGTCGGATCGCTCTTTGTCTGGAACCTCCCCCTTGACCTTATCACCGTGGGAGACCCTACCAGGAGTTAAGCTCCATACTGTATCGCTCTCAAGATCTCAGGAACTCGCAAGCCTCTCCATCACGACAAGGTGATGATCCTCAGAGAAGGGAAAGGATTATACAGCCCCCACTGCTGGGGTGGTTCACATTTTCAAAGGTGCTGATGTCGAAAGGGTTGAGAAGGAGTGAGCAAGACTAAGAGCCTGACCCTCAATGATAGTTATCGATGCACTGTAGACAGCTTCCTATCTGGATGTGTCATGCTTGGTATGGCGAGTGTTCTCTCTGAGAGTTGTGGACACAACTGAATTCACCACAGAAACCAGCCTCCACTCCACAGATTTCCCCCTAACTCGGTAAAACAGCCAGCATAACCAAAGCCCCCTCCCACCCTGGACATTCTTTCTTCTCCCCCATCTCGAGTAGCAGGTACAAAAGCCAAAAGTAAATACAACTTTCAAGAGAAGAGCTGTCGATGTTTCGGGCCGAGCCTGACAAAGGGTCTCGGCCCGAAACGTCGACAGCGCTTCTCCCTATAGATGCTGCCTGGCCTGCTGTGTTCCACCAGCATTTTGTGTGTGTTGTTTGAATTTCCAGCATCTGCAGATTTCCTCGTGTTTACAACTTTCAAGGACAGGTTTTACCCCACTTTTATAAGACTTTGAGTAGTCTCCAGTAGGATGAGATGGACTCTCAGCCTCACAATCTGCCTGTTCACGGCCGAGCACCTTACTGTCAACCTGCACTGCACTGACTCTGTAACTGACTCTGCATTCAGTTATTGTTATTCCCTTGTACTACCTCAATGCACTTATGTGATGAAAGGATCTGTAAAAAACAAAGTTTTTCACTCTACCTTGATATATGTAGTAATAAAGATAAAGATTAGCTTTATTTGCCACATTTATGTTGTAACAAACAGCAAAATGCAATGTTTGTGTCAAATCAGATCAATGAGGATTGTGATGTTTCCAGTGCCAACATAACACGCCCATCAATCTCTAATCCTAAATGGGTGCCTTTGGAAACCGGGGAACCTGGAGGAAACCCACATGGTCACAGGAAGAATGTACAAACTCCTTACAGACTGCAGTGGGAATTGAACCCCAATCCTACAGCTGGTGCTGTAACAATTTATGCTAACTGCAATGCCACTGTGTTGCCCCAATAAACTGATGAAACAATTTATCATTTATAGGGGTATATCTCCCCCTACACACTAGAATCTATAGCCCTCTATGCCAGTACTACAAGATGTTTGTATCCTTTAGCCCCATCCTCATTAGAGGGTTTATACTCCACAAACCCCCCCCCCACTAATGAGTTTATACTCCTGTATCCTGCGACTTGCTAGCTAACTTTCCCCTTCCCCCAAATGGAGGGTTTATACCACTCTCCTCCACCCTACCATAGGATTCATTCCCTCTGACCCCTCCATTACAGAGGACAATTATCCTCCCACCATTCTCAACCTCTACCCCCTCTCTGACTCCTTTGCAACTGCAGCTGGTTTGAGGCCCCATCTGAGGGTGCTGGGCTGGGACATTGTCCCACAGCTTCCCATAAAATCTCACACATTGAGGGGTGTCTTTAATGGGGGGGCAGGGTAATCTCCCCCACTAGCCAGGATCTTCCCTTGGAGCTGTGATGTCACTGAGTCAGGCTCCCTCAGCTGGTTGAACAGCCCACTGTTTGTGGAAATACAAAATTCAGATTCAGCTTTATTTATCACATGAAAACATACATTGAAATGCATCGTTCATGTTAACAACCAACACAGCCTAGAGATGTGCTGGGGCAGCGCACAAATATCATCATGCACTCTGGTACCAACATAGCATGCCCATCATATTCAGCAGAGTAACACAAAACATACCATGTGACAAAGCAACGACAGCAAAACAACCCCTGTTCCTTCTTCATTTGCACCCACTCACCCAGCCACGAGCATACACAGTTCTCTAACCCCAGAACAGGCCATCTGTGGCCTTCAGCCCCCAGTGGACTCATGGATTCATAGACATTGGGCCTTCAGCCCCCTGTGGACTCATGGATTCATAGACATTGGGCCTTCAGACCCCAGTGGACTCATGGATTCATAAGACATTGGGCCTTCAGCCCCCAGTGGACTCATGGATTCATAAGACATTGGGCCTTCAGCCCCCAGTGGACTCATGGATTCATAAGACATTGGGCCTTCAGCCCCCTGTGGACTCATGGATTCATAGACATTGGGCCTTCAGCCCCCTGTGGACTCATGGATTCATAGACATTGGGCCTTCAGCCCCCAGTGGACTCATGGATTCATAGACATTGGGCCTTCAGCCCCCTGTGGACTCATGGATTCATAGACATTGGGCCTTCAGCCCCCAGTGGACTCATGGATTCATAAGACATTGGGCCTTCAGCCCCCAGTGGACTCATGGATTCATAAGACATTGGGCCTTCAGACCCCAGTGGACTCATGGATTCATAAGACATTGGGCCTTCAGCCCCCAGTGGACTCATGGATTCATAAGACATTGGGCCTTCAGCCCCCAGTGGACTCATGGATTCATAAGACATTGGGCCTTCAGCCCCCAGTGGACTCATGGATTCATAAGACATTGGGCCTTCAGCCCCCAGTGGACTCATGGATTCATAAGACATTGGGCCTTCAACTTCCCCAGTGAACTCATGGATTCATAAGACATTGGGCCTTCAACTTCCCCAGTGAACTCATGGATTCATAGACATTCAACCTCCAACTTCCCCAGTGGACTCATGGATTCATAGACATTCAACCTCCAACTTCCCCAGTGGACTCATGGATTCATAGACATTCAACCTCCAACTTCCCCAGTGGACTCATGGATTCATAAAACATTGGGCCTCCAACTTCCCCAGTGGACTCATGGATTCACAAACGTTAGACCCCTAACTTCCCCAGTGAACTCGCTGAGATTTTCAGACCCAGACTCTGGCCATCAGGTCTTGACATCCAATCAACCTTTGGGCTTCAATCTGGACTTTAAGTTTTGATCTTTGACATTAACCCACGATCAGCTGATGACAATGAATGAGGACCTTGATTGAGGACCTGACCTCCAGGCCTCGAGGTCCAATTCATTGATGAATGGACCCTGAACACTAGGCCTTGATTTGTCACTAACTGTTGTGTCTCCTGCCCTCATATAAGGTCCAGAATATGCTGATGGCTCACTTACCTGGGGGTACCTCATCCTCACTGGCCCGCCAGCTTGAGATTCGGGAATGTTCACGTTGCTGGCCTTTGAACATGAAGTAGAGGCTTAGACTAGGGCCTGTCCTCAGATTCCCCACATCACTGTCCCTAAACCCTAACCTGACACATAACTCCCCTCTCTGTCCCCAAATCCATCCCTACAAACCTAAAATACCATAAAACATAACTAAGCCTGAACAGCGACCCTGATTCAGAGACCACAGCTCGGCACCATCTACACGCTAGAGCAACACCATGGCTCCTATGTTCCCGATAGTGTACCACTGACAGCTCACAGCAGCATTAGGAAGATTGTCCTCCTTCAGGAGTCTCTGGATGAGACTCCTCCACTCACTACAAATTGCCAACCAACACCACCAAATGACGCAATAGTCACAGCTCTATACCCCGTCCTTACACATCTGGAGAAGAGGGATGCTTATGTGAGAATGCTGTTCTTGGACTACAGTTCAGCATTCAACACCAGAATTCCCTCAGAGATCTCGGCCTTCACCCTGCCTTGTGTTGCTGGATCCTGGACTTCCTGTCAGTTTGCCGGCAGGTGGTAAGAGTGGACTCCCTCACCTCTGCCCCTCTAACCCTCAACACGTGCCCTTAGGGCTGTGTCTTAAGGCCTCTCCTTTACTCTCTGTATACCCATGACTGTGTCGCCACCCATAGCTCCAATCTGCTAATTAAAATAGCTGATGATACTACACTGGCCTAATCTCAAACAATAATGAGGCAGCCTACAGAGAAGCCATCACCCTGACAGAGTGTTGTCAAGAAAACAACCTTTCCCTCAACATGACAAGAACAAAGGAGCTTGTTGTGGACTACAAGAGGAATGGAGATAGACTAACCCCTATTGACATCAATGGATCTGGAGTTGAGAGGGTGAACAGCTTTAAATTCTTGGCATAAACATCACTGAGGATCTCACGTGGTCTGTACATACCGGCTGTGTGGTGAAAAAGGCACAATAGCGCCTCTTTCACCTCAGACAGTTGAAGAAGTTTGGTGTGAACCCCCAAATCTTAAGAATTTTCTACAGGGATACAATTGAGAGCATCCTGACTGGCTGCATCAGTGCCTGGTACGGGAACTATACTTCCCTCAATTGCAGGACTCTGCAGAGAGTGGTGCGGACAGCCCAGCGCATCTGTAGATGTGAACTTCCTACTATTCAGGACATTTACAAAGACAGGTGTGTAAAAAAGGCCTGATGGATCATTGGAGACCCAAGTCACCCCAGCCACAAACTGTTCCAGCTCCTACCATCTGGGAAGCGGTACCGCAGCATAAAATCCAGGACCAACGGGCTCCAGGACACCAGGCCATCAGAATGATTAATTCATGCTTACACACCTGTATTTCTATGTCATATTGACTATTATAAATTACTGTAATTGCACATGGAACATTTAGACAGAGATGTAACATAAAGATCCTCGTGTATGTGACGGGTGTAAGTAATAAAGTCAATTCAATTCAATTCAGTGTGGAGAAGGGATGCTGAAGCTGAGGCTTTATAAGACACATGTCAGGCCACACTTATTGTCAACAGTTTTGTGTCCCATATCTCAGAACAGATGTGTTGTCATTGGAGAGAGTCCAGAGGAGGTTCACCAGGATAATTCCAGAAATGAAGGGTTAACATATGAGGAGCATTTGGCAGCTTTGGGCCTGTACTCACTGGAATTTAGAATGACGCAGTGGGGTGGGGGGGGGGGGGGAATTTTCATTGAAACCTACCAAATATTGAAAGGACTAGATAAGGTGGATGTGGAGAGGATGTTTCCTCTGGTGGTGGTATCCAGAACTCAAGGGTTCAGCCTCAAAATTGAGCAGCTGACCTTTTAGAACAGAAATAAGGAGGAAATTTTTCAGCCAAAGAGTGGTGAATCTGTGGAATGCTCTGCTCCAGATTGTGGTGGAGGTCAAGTCTGTGGGAATATTTAAAGTGGAAGTTGATAGATTCCTGATTGGTCAGGGCATCAAGGGATAAGGTGAGAGGGCAGGTGTATGGGGTTGAATGGGATCCGGGATCAGCCATGATGAAATGAGGAAGCAGGTTTGATGGGCTGAATGGCCTAAATCAGTTCCTATGTCTTATGGTCTTATATTCTAAAGGATCTCATAAGAATGATCCCAACAACAAACGGCTTAATGTATGGGGAGTGTTTGAAGACTCTGGGCCTTTACTCAATGGAATTGAGAAGAATAAGGGGGTATTTCATTGAAACCTGCAGAATACTGAGGGACCTGGATGGAGAGGACATGAAGAGGATGTTTCTATCCATAGGACAGTCTAGGATCTGAAGGAAAGGCTGAAATAAAGGATTGAGAGGAGGAGGAATTTCTTCAGGGAGAGGGTAATGAATTTAAATATACAAAAAAATTAAGATTCAGGTTTATTTATCACGCATACTTTGAAGCATACAGTGAAATGCATCGTTTGTACTAACATCCAAAACTGCTGAGAATGAGCTGGGGGTAGCCTGCAAATGTTGCATCACATTCTATCGCCAACATAACATGCCCACAGCATTCAGCGGAACAACACATAACACAACAGCAACAGGGAAACAAGCTCATTCCTCCTTCCCAGCCACGCACTTATACAGTCCTCTAACTCCAAGACAGTCCATTTACTTCAGTCTCCAGCCTCCAGCAGAGTTGGATTTAGATTTGGACTGGCAGACATTGGGTCTCCAACTATCCCAGAAAACTTGCAGAGATTCATGGAGGATATCATTGAATATATTTAAGGTGGAGACTGAGAGGTTGTTGATTGGTAAAAGGATTTATTCAATTCAATTCAAGATTGTTTAACGTCATTTCTGTTATTTTTGTTCTTAATAAAGACAAATAGTGTGAGTAAAAACACTAGCACATATTTATTTGGGACACTCCACCCATGCTTTCAGCTCGACACAAGCGTGTGCAACCAGCTCCCCCATGTCACTTCTAGTTCCGGGTGAACCATCCTCATTGCCCAATGGGAACTGAAGTTCTTGATTATGTACCCACATAATAACACAACCTCCCCCTTTAAAGAAAAACCAAAGACAATACTATGTCCTGTAGATCTTCAAGAAACAATAATGCTTTCCAACAAAAATATTTACATTAACTTCAATTGTAATGAGCAATTCTCCTCCCTTATTCACTCAGGTACTATCCATCCATCTCCATGGTGGTTTAATAATCCCTTTTGGTCTGCTATTAGTTTCCACAGGTGGCTTGCTTTCATCTGCTGTGTTAATATTAGTATCCTTTTGTGAACTCTGGTCAGCATGTTCATTTCTTTCACATCCTTCTGCCAAGATCCTATCTGTTTGTCTCTGTTATTCTTCTTTCTGTGTGATAATAATTCACTCCACGTGCCTCATAATGTAGCTCTAGACTGTATCTATGTGATCAGTGAGCCAACTGATTATGTCTCAATTCACAGAGCTCCTTCTGTTGGCTGTATATCATAGATAGCAACTCCTCTTGTTGGTTTGTGTTGAACTGTTGCTGTTGTTCTGCCTTTGGGCCTCCCCATTTTCCTTTTTATTTTCCTCTTCAACTTTGGAGAAGATCATGGAGATATTTTTGATTTCCAATCCTTAATTGGAAGTCGATGAAGAGACAGATTTTGAAACAAAGCTGCATAATGTGGAAGACAAACTGGTGACTTGTTCACCATGATCACTCTGTTCAACACTGGCATCCTGACTGTCATGCTGGTGTAGCTGGTATGCATTTCAATGGAAAGGAGAGTTCTTGTTCTTCTCTTGCATAATCTCTCCTGAACTCTCATGGATGCTCTAAGGAGTTTCTTGAGTTTCAGGTAAGTATCCGAGTCCCTCAAAGACATCTTTGTACACTTCTACGAGTGTTTCATGGTCATCTTTTGTCTGTGAAGCCACCAGCTTGAGCCTTTCACATGCAGTCAGGCCTAATATTGGCTGTACTCACTTTTCAACAATCGGTAGCTGTGCCTTTAGATGCTGCCTCTTCTGCTAGAAGGTTACTACACAGCCCCATTTTACTGGTACATTCTCTCCAGCATAGCCTGTCACTTTTTTAATTTCACTGGATAAATCTTGCTTTTAACTTTGGAAGTTTTGTGGTCCTCCATGAACAACAGGTTCACCTGGACTCTCGTGTCAAGCTTGAATTGAAATACTGTCTCATTCACAGTCACTGGAGCAATCTGTTCTGTGTTGTCTGTAGAGGATATACAAAACCTTCCTCTATTTCTTCTTCCCACAATTATTGCAGGACTTTCCATAAGCAGGACATTTCTTTTGAATGTGCCTACCTCCACGTTTGCTGCATTTACTGTTTGAACCTATCTCTTTGCTATGCTGTTGCTTTGGGAAACGCCGTATGCTCTGCCCCTCTGTGTTCACTGCATGGACTGTTGTTCCTGCCCTGTGTAGCTCCTTAGCTTGTGATCATGTAGTTTCTGCTGCCCTACTCATATCCACAGCCTTTTCCAGCATTAAATCTTTCTCTGGGCCCTTATTTGAAGTTCTATTTTGTCTCTTACTAGTGAATCCCTCAAATCTCCAAACTCACAGGACTTAGTGTGTGAAGCTCAGCTAAGTTTTGGACAAAGCTAACACCTTTTTTCTGATCACAGGAAAAAATCTTTCAAACGTGATGTTTTTACTCGGGACAAAATACTCCTTGAATTTTGTCATCAGTGTCCAATGTTAAGCCTGTCTCATCAATTTGAAAGCTGTTGTAGATGTCCAAAACATCTTCACCAATTACATGTAAAAAGATAGACACTTTCAATTGCTCCTCTGTCCCTCTGCTTCTGCTCACAGCTAAATATATATTGAATCGTTGTTTGAAGCGTTTCCAGATATCAGCTAGATTGCTGGCAAACTGCATTGGTGTGGGAGGACTTGGGCTATCCATTATGGGGAATGGCCTAATTTTGCTCCTATATCTTATGATGTTATAATCCTGGAGCAGGGGTGGAGTTGGATCATCTGTGTGGACGTGAGGTGGAAGCACAGGCTCAAACTTTATCTTCATCTGAGGGCACACTACTCATACAGAGTGGTTAGCACCGAGCCGTGCAGCACTCCACACACACGAGGCTTCGTATCCACCCTCACCCTCCCCGCCCTCCCGTTTCCTTTCACCCAGTGCTCACCCATTGTACACAGCTACCGGGCTATTCTGATCTCTTCCTGTCAGTCTGCTTTCTATTTTCAGCGCAGTGACAAATAGAGAAGAAAACACAGCCTGAGGTTGGAGTACATCATCGGGCACGCGGTAGGTCTAGTCTTGTGAAAATGGCGCCATTGAACAAACAAAGTGGCATAGTTTGCACGCACGGTTCCACAAATAACGCCTGGCTCCTTTTGGGCTTTGACCTAGCTTTGACATCAGAAGCACATTCCACCAGTTGTAATGTCTGGGTGTGATACAGAATGAACTCTAAATCTCCTGGAACAGCTGAGGAAACAGAACCACCTCAGACTGATCAGAGTTGAGAATGCCATTCAAAACAGGAGTACACTAGGCAGTAGGTTAAATTGCCAAACATTCAAATAGTTAATAGACAATATTAGGCTTTATAAGGCATTTGATCGGATCGCACTTGAAGTATTGTGAGCCATTTTGGGCCTCTTACCTAAGAAAGGATGTGCTGGTATTGAAGAATGATCCTGGGAATGAAAGGTTTATCGTATGAGGAGTGTTTGATGGTTCTGGGCCTGTATTTGCTGGAGTTTAGAAAAATGAGGAGGAATTTCATTGAAATCTATCAAGTATTGAAAGCCTAGAATCTAGGGGATCCCAACCTTTTTTATGCCATGGAGCATCACCATTCCATCGTTGGGAACCCCTGACCTAGATGGAATGGACATGGAGAGGATGCTCTCTATAGAGGGGAGTCCAGGAACAGAGGCCATTGCCTCATAATACGTCCCTTTACAACAAAGATGAGAGGAAATTCTTTAGCTAGAGAGTGGTGAATCTGTGCAATTCATTGCCAAGACGGCAATGGAAGGCAAACTATTGGGTGTATTTAAGGCAAAGTTTGATAGGTTTTTGATTAGTAAGGGCATCTTAGGTTACAATGAGAAGGCAGGAGGATAGGGTTCTGAGGGATTATAAATCAGCCATGATGGAATGGCGGAGCAGACTCGATGGACTGGATGGCCTAATTCTGTTCTTATGTCGTATGGTCTTCTGATGTGCCAACTCAAATGACATTCCTCCCTAACCATGTTTCTGCCCAATTGCTGAAGTCCAGCAGGGGAGAAGAGATGTACACGTTGGTAAGCTCATTGGTCACATGGATGTAATTGGGCAGCTTGGGCTTGTTGGACCTAAAAGGCTTGTTCCTATGCTGTATCTCTAAATTAAAAATTAATACTTAAAATTAAAAACAGAAATTGCTGGAAGTACTAAGTAGGAAGAGAAAGTGTTGACATTTCAGGTTGAAGATATTTTATCAGAATTGGAAAGAAGGAAGTTGGATATTTCAATAGGTACATTTAATGTCAGAGAAAGGAATACAATATATATCCTGAAATTCTTTTTCTTCACAAACATCCACAAAAACAGGAATGCCCCAAAGAATGAATGACAGTTAAACGTTAGAATGCCAAAGCCCTCCCCACAATTCCACCTCCCACGGATAAGCACTAGCAAAGCAATGACCCCCACCCTCCCCCACCAGCAAAAAAAGCATCGGCACCCTCCACCGAGCACTCAAGCGTGCAGCAAAGCATCAATGAAGACACAGACTTGCAGAAGCCCAAAGACTACTCGTTTCCCTGGTAATTCGACATACCAAAGGCTCTCTCTCCATAATAAAGGAAAAAGAGGTGTTCCCGTTTTACAGCGAGAGGGGAGACATAACAAACAACTCACTGGTTTGTGATGTTAAAAGTCTGTTGCATCAATTTTTCCAAGTCCTGTGCCCAAAGATCTCAGGTCTCTGGGCAGAAAGCCAGCAGGCAGCTCGCTGCTTTTGATCTTCCATCTCCAATGACACATCAGGCAGTGGCACCAGCCTTGAACCCCCCCACCTCCAGAGCCATGAAAGCGGGCTAGTCTTCCAGGCCGGTCGTGAGGCCCCCAGAGTGGGCTCCATATCCACAAAGTCGGCATGTAACTCCAGGTCAGGGTCTTCAAAAGAACTTTGAAAGGGGAAAAAAAAGATATCAAAAATAGAGCTGTTTCTGAAGATGCAAGCAAAGGAGTCGCTGTAGGGCACCATCATCCTAAGCTCGGCCCTTCAGGATATTTACAGGGAAGTCACTGGGCTGCCAACTTGTATTTATTCATGCACTGTTACTTTATTTTCTAACTGTACACAATCACATGGCTTTACTTCATTCTTTGCTTGGATCTGGGCACATTAAATGGCCTCATTCTCTGAATAATCAAGTTTGCTGCCTACTTATTGAGATAGCTTCAGCTCATTCTCCATTTCTGGTGGTCTGTACAATGCTAATACAGTCTCATTATTTGCTGCAGCAGTTTATGCTACTCCCTGACAGTATGCTGACATTGTGTTGATGATCCTCCGCTCACACTTGTTACCCTGCTATTTCTTCTTTGCGTTCACCTCTCGTATGGTGCTGTTTTTCATCCTGCATCATGCTGTCAGAGTAGCATGGAAGCAAAGTGGTTAAGGCAATCATTTTATAGCACCAACACTTACCGATCCATATTCAATTCCCTCTGCTGTCTGTCTGTAAGGTATGTTCTCCTCATGGCTGTGTGTCTTTCCTCTGGGTGCTTCAGTTTCCTCCCACAGTCTTAAGGTTGGAATGAGAGATAGTGAGTGGCAGGCATGCTATGTTGCCTCTGGAAGCGAGGTGACTCTCGGGGGCTGTCTCAGCACAATACTCAGTCTGTGTTGGCCGTTAATGCAAAATGACACATTTCGCTGATGTAGACGTGACAAATAAAGCTAAAAATCTTTCATCTGTTGCTGGATTTTCTGCGGAACTTTGTTAACATGGTGCATCTGGTGTTCGGCCTCTGCTCGTACTTGCTGCTTCATTTCCTATGTGTGCCTGTCTGCATCATGTTACAATGTGCCTGTGCTTGTTCACCAGGTGTATTTCATTGTCCACCACATGTGGGTGTGTCCCCATGAAATTAACCTGGCGCCCTGGATGAACCAAGAGATCCTAAACCTGTTGTTGGTCAGATCGGTGGCATTCAGGACTGATAACCCAGGAAAGCACAAGAGCTCCAAGCATAACCTCCAGAACGCCATCTCACAGGCAACTTCAGACTAAACTAGAACCACAGAAGGAGGCTCGACAGCCGTGGCAGGGCTTGAATGCCATCACCTTCGATAAATCAAAACCAAACAACATAAATGACAACAAGGTTTTGCTCCAAGATGAGCTGAATGCTTTATGCTCACTTTGACTGACAGAACATGGAGGCACCGTCACAAAGCCCCACAGCACACAACAACCCTGTGATCTGCGGCCAATATAAGAGTGAGTAGGGTGAACCCATGAAAGCCATCTGGGCCAGGCAGTGTACCTGGCCGAGTAATGAAGATCTAGCTTCGGCAGTCTGAGGTGTCCACCTGCTTCAAGCAGGCATCAATTTTACAGGTTCTCAAGGAGAACATGGTAATCTGTCTCAATGACTATTGTCCATAGCACTTACATCCACTGTGATGAAGTGCTTTGAGAAGTTGGTTATGAAGTATATCAACAACTGCTTGAGGAGCAACATGGATCTGCTCCAGTTTGCATCTGCCACAAGAGGTCCTCAGAGATGCCTTTTCATTGGCTCTTCTCTCAGCTCAGCAGCAGCTGGACAATGTCTTCATACATTAGGATGTTCTTCATTGACTATAGCTCAGCTTTCAACATGATCATCCCCATGAAATTCATCACTAAGCTCCAGGACCTGAGCCTCAATACCTCCCTCAGTTTCCTCACTTGCTAACCCCAGTCAGTACGGATCAACAATAACATCTCCCCCCACAATCACCATCAGCACAAGGGTATGGGCTTAACCCCCTGCTCAATCACTTTATATCTATGACTGTAAGGCTAAGTACAACTCCAACACTGTAATTGTTTGCTGATGATATCACTGTTGTTGGCCAAATCAAACAAGGTGAGAAATTGGTATATAGGAGGTAGGTTGAAAATCTGGTTGAATGGTATCACAACAACCACCTCTCACTTAACGTCAACAAAGCCAATAGAACTATAGGAGAAAGGAGCCAGAGGTCTGTGAGCCAGTCCTCATTAGGGGAACAGATGTCAGCATTAACATATCAGAGGATCTGCCCCAGGACCAGCACTAAATGTCATCACAAATAAGGCAAGATAGTGTCTCTACTTGCTTAGAAGCTTGCGTAGATTGGGCATGTTGACAAAAATGTTAATAAATTTCTATAGGCACACAGTGGAGAGTATTCTGACTGGTTGCATCATGGTCTGATAAGGAAACACCTGTGCCCAAGATGGAAAAGCCTACAGAAAATGGTGGATACAGCCCAGTGCACCACAGACAAAGGTCTCCCACCACTGAACATGTTTAGGAACGCTGTCACAAGAAAGCAGCATCCACCATCAAGGACCCCTACCATCCAGGCCATGCCCTCTTCATATAACTACCATCAGGAAGGAGGTACAGGAGACACCAGGTTCAGGAACAGCTATTCAACCATCAGACTCCTGAACCAATGTGAATAACTGCAATCACCACAACTCTGAACTGATTCTAAAACCTACAGACTCATTTTCAAGGACCCGTTACAGCTCATGTTCTCAGTATAATTTTTTATTTGCAGTTTTGTCTTATTTTGCACATTACTTTTTTGGCAGTCATTGGCAGTTATGTATAGTTCTACATAAATTCTATTGTATTTCTATTTTTTCTGTAATTACCTGCAAGAAAATGAATTCCAAGGTAGTACATTGAAACAAAAACATACTTAAAAAATATATTTACCTTGAACTTTGAACCTATCCTTATTTATACAATATTAGCAATTTTTGAGCAAACAATAATCCGCTGGAGGAACTGAACAAGTCAAATATTATCTCTGAGGGGAGAAAAGTAGTCAACATCGCAGATGGAAACTCTGCAAAGATTTCTTTCCTCACACAGATATTGATCGACACGCTGAGTTCCTCTAGCAGATAGTTTGTTATCCAAGTTCTCACATCTGCAATCCCTTGTATTAATATCTTTCATGAGTGCACATTTTTCATATCAAATAACTTCATTGATCTGCTTATTCAGATATTCTCATTTGGTTACCATATATTTTGTCGTTAAGACCCAAGCAGCGAGTAAATCCCTTTATTACCCATCTCAAGTTCTTCATTGGTGCTACGGTGGCGTAGCAGATAGCACAACCCTATTGCAGGTCAGCGCGTCAGAGTTGAGTTCAATCTTGGTGTCCGCTAAAAGGAGTTTGTATGTCCTCCCCATGGAATGCATGGGTTTCCTCTTGGTGCTCCAGTATCCTCCCACAGCCCAAAGATGTACTGCTTAGTTAGTGAATTGGTCACTGTAAATTGTCCTGTGATTAGGCTGGGTTTAAGGGAGTAACTCAGGGAGTTGCTGGTGGCATGGCTTCAAAGGCCTTATTCTGCATTGTATCTCTAAATAAGTAAATAGATCTACACACTGCCCAAGCTGTAAGACCAAACAGGGTCTTGCTTCTGGAATGTCATACTGCTGGGTTAGATCGCCATCTGCAGGTTCAACAAAGCACATGCCCTCTAATCCAGACAGCAGCTTGAAAAAACGCTTCTGTACTCTCTCCAAAGACTTAACATCCTCCCTATAATGGGGCGGCCAGTACTGTATGCAATACTCCAGGTGCAGCCTAACTAGAGTTCTATGAAGCTGCAATATAATTTGCTGATTCTTAAATTCAGTGCCATGACTACTAAAGGCAAACATAACATACGACTTCTTAACCACTCTATCAAAGGCCTCTTTTAGGGAGCTATGAACTTGGACCACAAAATCCCTGTGCTTCTCTACACCATTAATAGTCTTGCCCTTAACATTGTACCGTCTCTTTACATTTGACTTATTAAGGTGCAACACTTCACCTTTGGCCATGTTAATCTCCATCTGTCATTTCTCCATCCATATCTGCAACTGATCTATATCCTGCTGTATTCTTTGCCAGTCATCTACGCTGTCCACAACACCTAACTTTGTATCATCTGCAAAATTACTAATCCAAACATCTACATTTTCATCCAGTTATTTATATACATCACAAACAGCAGAGGTTGCAAGACAGATTCCTGTGGAACGCCACCAATCACAGACATCCAGCTAGAAGTCCCTTCGACCACTACCCTCTTGTCTTCTACGGGCAAGCCAATTCTGAATCCAAACAGCCAATTCACCATTGATCCCATGCATCTTAATCTTCTGGATAAGCTTCTCATGAGGGACTTTGTGAGACGCCTTACTAAAATCCTCTGGTTCTACCGGTATGTTGGATGCAGTTAGTCAGAGCTGTCCTCAAGCTAGCCAGGTTGAAGTGCCCTGTAATGATTGGGAAGGCATTAAGGATGCTGATTCGTGGCTGATGATCAAAGTGCTAAGCTGCTCCAGTGCCAGCTTGACGTTAGCCAGAGGAGGAATGTACACCACTACCAAGATAACGGTGCAGGAAAAGTAGAAAAGATGACACTGGGACCACCAGATGTTTCAGGTTGGGGGAGCAGGACTGAGACAGAAATTCCACGTTCATGCACTATCCACCTCTACGTGGTGGCACCATCCAGTCCATGTAGCCATGTGTCAGTGTCCCTGAAACCCCAATATTTCAAATATATATATATAATGATCCAGTCTCCTCCACCCTCAAGGGCAGAAATCCAGAGATTTACCACCTTCAAGAGAAGAACTTTCTACACCTCTTACTTTTAAATGAGAAGCCCATCATCCCATGTTCCTCTTGATTGTGTTTCTCCCAGCTGGGATGGAAACATCCCAGCATCTACCCAGTCAAGCCCCTTTAGGACCTCAGATATAATTCCTTCATTTGGTTACACTGATTTTTTGTGAATTTAAGACCTGATCTTCCAAGGCTTCTTGTCCTCTTGGAAGTTCTGTTTCAGCTATCAAGACTGCCTTTGAAGAGACAACGGAGCACAATCCAAGGACTCCTTCCCAGCAAGGCAGTAACCACGTCGACCCAAGAGCCACCCTATTTTGATTAACACATTATTTTTACTGGAAAAGAATTGGCTTGTGGTGCAGGGGTAAATATGAAACATTGACTTATCATATCAGAGGATCTGCCCTGGGACCAGAATGCAAGTGCCATGAAAAAGAAGGTAATTCAGCGCCTCTACTTTCTTAGAAGTTTGAGTATTCAGCAGACTTTGATGAACTTCTATCTATGCATAGTGGGAAGTATCCTAATGATTGCATCTCAGCCTGGAATGGAAACACTAATGCCGGGAATGAAAGTTTGCAGAAACTGTGGGACATTGATAGCGTGCAGAACTGGGCTGAGAATTGTCAGATGGACTTCAACCCAGATAACTGTGAAGCAGTTCATTTTGGTAGGTCCAATTTGAAGACAGAATATAAATGTTAAGACTCTTAGCAGTGTGGAAGATCTGAGAGATCTTGGGGTCCGTGTTGACAGGACACTCAAAGCTGCTGCACAAGTTGACAGTGTTGTTAAGAAGGTGTATGGTGTGTTGGCCTTCATCGACCATGGGATTGAGTTCAAGACCCGTGAGGTAATGTTACAGCTATACAAGACCTTGGTTAGACCCCACTTGGAGTACTGTGGTCACCTCACCTCAGGAAGGATGTGGATACTATAGAGAGAGCGCAAAGGAGATCTACAAGGATGTTGCCTGGATTGAAGTGCATGTCTTATGAAAATAGGTTGAGTGAACTTGGCTTTTTCTCCTTGGAACGACAGAGTATGAGAGGTGACCTGATAGAGGTGTATAAGATGATGAGGGGCATTGACTATGTGGATAGTCAGAGGCTTTTTCCCAGGGCTGAAATGCCTAAACACGAGGGAGCATAGTTTTAAAGTGCTTGGAAAAAGGTACCGAAGGGATGACAGGAGTAAGTTTTTTTTACACAGAGTGGTGGGTGTGTGGAATGCACTGCCACTGACTACGGCGGAGGTAGTGATAAATACGGTCTTTTCAGAGCTTTTTAGATAGGTATATGGAGCTTAGAAATATAGAGGGCTATGCTCTAGGGAAATTCTAATTAGTCTGTAGAGTAGTCTACATGGTTGGCACAACATTGTGGGCTGAAGGGCCTGTAATATGCTGAAAATTTCTATGTTCTAATTTCTAAGTGGTGGGTAGAGCCCAGTCCACCACAGGCAAAGACCTCTTCACCATCAAACACATTTACATGGAGCATTGCCACAAAAAAGCAGCATCCGTTATCAAAGAGCCCTACTATTCAGACCATGTTATCTGCTCGCTACCACCATTGGGCAGGATGTGCAGGAGCCTTGGGTACAACACCACCAGGTTAAGGAAGTTATTATCCTACAACCATCAAGCTCCTGAACTGGTGTGGAGAACTTCATTCAGCACAACTCTGAACTGAGCCCCCAACATACAGCTTTCACTGTGAAGGACTCAACAACCCACATTCTCTGTATCTTTTTATTATTTATTTGCACATTGGTGTTTATCAGTCTTTACATATAGTTTTTCATAAATTCTATTGTAATTCTTTATTTTTCTGTAAATGCCTGCAAGAAAATACATCTCATATTTGGTAACATACATGTTATTTGACAATAAGTATATTTTGATTTGGACTGTGTGGAGAGTCAAGAGTCTAATCATTTCTGTGAGATAATCAAACTCTCCTAATTCCCTCCTTTCACCAAATATTCACACAGGTTTTGAGTTCTTCCAGGAGCACTGTAAGCGAGTGGGTGTTGGGAGTGTGGTATATTCAGAAGACATACAACTGCAGACAACTGCATCACCAATGCAGTGGGTATGGTGTGTTGGGGTATAGTAGATCAATGTACCGGACAGTCACCACTAACTGATAGCCTGCCACCATGCTGCTCCGTGAAGCTGTTCTCTGTTTACAAGGAGGAAGGAAGGTGTTCGTCCTCAAGTCCATGATCAAAATGCTGGACGCCACTGGGAGCAAACACAGGGTTGGGGGAGGGGGAGTCAATTCCAAAAAAGAACAGAGAGGATCCAGTACTTACCCCCACCCCAACTTTCCATGGGGAACCGGTGGAGTTATTCCCAACATCAACAGTTGGATATACCAGCAATCCATCACAGTTTGTTTTGTTCTGGGTTGTCCTGGACTTATAATGAAAGTCTGTCCTCTGTAAGCCTTTAGTAAGTGGCTTCGAGGGGAATCAAAAGGGTTACAATGGATGCTGATTCAGAGGCAAGTGTCGAGCCTCATGAATACAGTGAAAATGGGCTCCGGGAAGTTGGGTGGTGAGTGAGAGACCAACTCTAGTGGGAGTTCTGCATCAGCCAAGTAGAGAAGAGCAGATGTTGACCATGAAGAGAGCCACCCTGAACACCTGAAAGAGATACAAGAGGGTGCAGTAGTTGGAACTTTTCACTTACCACCCCTTCCCTTCACCCTTTACACCATCTCCCCTCAACTCTTCATGCTCAAATGAAGGGTCTCAACCAGAAAGAACAGAGGGAGGCAAAAAAAACAGGAAATTATAGGCCAGTTTGTCTGACTTCAGTGGTTGGGAAAACACTGGAGTTTCTGAGTACTTGGAAGCATATGGTAAAATATGCCAAAGTCAGGATGGTTTCCTTAGCGGAATCTTCACTGACAAATCTCTTGGAATTCTTTAAGGAAATTAACAGGCAGGATAGGCACAGAAAAATCAGCAGATGTTGCTTACTTAAGATTTTCAGACGGACTTTTTGTAATTTGTTTTTTTACTGAAGTTCATCATCTAACAAACATTTCCACAAGATATATTTAAGACATTGTACATATATATCATATAATCATATATATCACAAATCTCCACAAGGTATTTATCTGAGGTATACACTTATAGAAAAGAGGTGAAAGACAAAACAAACAAAAGGAAAGAACAAAAGGGAGTGATCTTTTTTACAACAGATTCATTGATTTGTGAGAATAAAATCAGGCCTATGAGGCATTATGTCGTTAAACCATTTTTCCCAGTATGAATCAAATTGTTCCAGCTTATGGTTAACAGATGCTGTTATCTTCTCCATTTTGTAAATGTCCATTGTAATTTCCATCCATGTATTTAAAGTTGGGCTCTTCTGTGATAACCATTTCCTATTAAGAGTCTTTTTACCAGCCACCAACAGTATATTCATTAAATATTTATCTCTTTTCAATCATTCTTGAGGTATATATCCAAAATATATGGTCTTACTCTCTAAGGGTATTCCACATTTAAATATGTCTTGTAGGGCATTGTGTATTCCCCTCCAATAGTTTTTGATAACCGGGAAGTCCCAAAAAATATGATAATGATTTGCATTTTGATTTTCACAATTTCTCCAGCAAACAGGGAGGTTACTATCATAATGGGATTTCTGAGAGGGTGTAATAAAATATCTTATCAAGTTTTTCCATCCAGACTCCCTCCATTTCTGTGAACTGGTACACTTCTATTGATACCTCCATATTGTAGTCCATTCTTCCTCAGATATAATTATCCCTCCTTCCTTCTCCCATTTTGTTTTAATGTATGAAGTCGAATGTGTTTTAAGATTTGACAACCCCTTATACATGCTTGAAATGATTCTACTACCATTATCTGAATTAAATGCTTTTCTAAAGAGCTCTATCAAGCATGTACTTGCCTTGGTTACATTTTTAAGCATCTTATTAACATATTGTCGCATCTATAAATACCGATCAAAATCGTGTTCTTCTAATAAGTGTTTCTCTTTAAGCATTTCAAAACTGAACAGTGTTCCTTCTTCCATTATGTTGCAAAGAACTGTTATTCCTTTAGCTGTCCAGTCCTTAAATCTAGCATCCAATTTATTTGGTGTAAAATCCGAGTCATATGCATACCATTTAAGAATTGCAATGTCTCCCTCGAGATTATATTCTTTTATAGTAGTTTTCCATATTTTAAGAGTCAATTTCACCCATGGGTTATCAATAGCATTTACGTACCTTTGCAGGTTGTTATCAGCCAAAATTGCTTGTATGGGGATGGGAAGTAACTGCTCCTCAATGTTTTTCCATTGAGTGTCATTGAACATATCACAGCTCTCAACTGTGCTGCAAAATAATAATTTCTAGGAGAAGGTAGGCCCCAGCCCCCCCCCCCTTTTTCCTTTGCTAATTGCAAAGTTTTGAGATGAACTCTAGGCCTTTTACCCTGCCAAATATACCTCGATAGCATCTTGTTCCATTCATTGAATTGATTTTGATTAATCTCTATTGGTAGGGCCTGAAAGAGATATAACAGTCTGGGCAGTATATTCATTTTAATAGACTCAATCCTTGAACTGAGACTGAGAAAAGGAATCAGGTTCCATCTTGCCACATCTTCCTTAATTTTTTTATATAAAGGCTGATAATTACATTCTGATAATTTTGCCAAATCTTTGATGCCCATAATGATGCCCAAATATTTGAAAGACTCTGTGTGCCATGCCCAGGGGTATCGACTTTCAATTTCTCTTGGTGGGCTATAGTAATATGAAAGTAATTGGGTTTTATCTATGTTGATCTTGTATCCTGATTATTGACCATATTGTTCAAAGGATTGCATCAATTTAGGTAAAGAGTATGTTGGTTGCCCTAGATAGATCAAAATGTCATCTGCATAACAAGCCAATTTATGCTCTGTCCCTTTAATAGTAATTCCCCTGATATCTTTATTTTGTCTGATGTATTGAGCTAAAGGTTCCAGATATAACGCGAAGAGTAGCGGTGACCATGCACAACCCTGTCTCGTGCCCCTTTCTAGGGTAAGACTATTTGATAAATGTCCATTGATTTTAATCCTAACAGTAGGATTGTCATATAGTGTCTGTATAGTTTTAATAATTGTGTCTTGGAAACCAAATTTATGTAAAACCCTGTACAGAAAATTCCAATTAACCAAATCAAATGTTTTTTTCAGCGTCCACGCTTATCACTATTGCTTCAATTTTATTTTTTTGTATATGACCATAATGTGAAGTGTCCTTCATATATTGTCTTGTGTCTGGCATTGTCGTATAAAACCTGTCTGATCGTTACGTATCAGTATGGGTAGAAACTCCTCTAATCATTTGGCCATGATAGAGGTAAATAATCTACAATCTACATTAAGAACCGATATTGGTCTAAATGACCCGCATTTCATTTTATCCTTGCCTTCTTTCGATATAGCTGAGATTATCGCTTCATTCCAACTGGGTGGCATTTGTGCCTTTTTTAGAGCCCATTTCAGTGTGGGGAGTAAAACAGGAATTAACTCATTTTTAAATTCTTTGTACCACTCTGCTGTATACCCATCTGATCCTGGTGACTTGCTTAATTTAAGCCAACTAATTGCAGCTTTTAATTCAACTTCAGTTATGCCAGCAGTCATTGTTCTATTTTGTTCTTCACTTAAAGTGGGTAACTCTAGAGAATTGAAGAAGGTGTCAATTTGGGTTATACTTCCCCCTGGAACTTTGGAATATAGAGTTTTGTAAAACACTTCAAAAGCTTGTTGAATTTCACTTAGCTTATTTTTTTTAATCATTTTCGTTCTTGGGTCCCTAATTCTAGGAATTGTATTTTCTGCTATTTTTTTCCTCAGTTTCCACACCAGTATTTTCATAGATTTCGATCCACTTTCATAATGTCCGTTTCAGAAACATTAAGTTTTCCCTGAATTCTTGTGTAGCCAAACTATTTATTTCATTCTTAATTCTTTTAATTTCCCCTAATGTATCCTGTGCCAAATTCAATTTGTTTTTTCTCTAGTTCCTTCAGCCTATTTTGTAATTCCGCTCATGTTTTATTCCTTATTTTTTTTCTTACATGAAAATATCGCTATAATTTTCCCTCTTAAGACCGCCTTCAGAGTATCCCATAAAATGGGAGGTGAAACCTCTCCATTATTATTAAATTCTAAGTAGAGACCAATTTATTTTTTAATTTGTTCCTTAAAGTACAGATCATTGAGTAGACTTGAATTTAGTTTCCAAATAGTATTCTTTGGTTGTAGGTCAAAATCAACAGATAAATATATAGGTGCATGGTCACTTATATCTATTGTCCCAATTCCACAGGTGTTTATTTTGACTTTGTCTTTTCCAAATGTAATGAAATAGTCTATTCTTGTATATACAGAATGGGGAGCAGAATAATGAGTCTAATCCCTTCAGAAGGACTTTAATGAAGTGCCACATATGATGCTGCTAAACAAGAGCCCATGATATTACTGGAAAGATAGTAGCATGGATTGAAAATCGGCTGACTGGCAGTAGACAAAGAATGGGAACAAAGGGGGCCTTTTCTGTTTGGCTGTCGGTGATTAGTGGTGTTCCATAGGGTATGGTCTTGGTTCCACTTCTTTAGGGAGTTGTTGGAGGTTGTTCCACACAGTGGCATCGATGAGGAATCAAATGAGCCTGCTCTCACCAATGTCTGTTGGCAGTGAGTTCAGGCTCAAAGACCCTTCCACCACTGCTACCGATAGACAGACCTGCACAGTGCTGCTTCTACAACTCACCTCCTACTGCATTTGTTCTCATAGGAATCTCTAAAATCTTGACCAAAAAAAATCACAGAAAACTCCTGTAGCATGCCAAAAACTTTTATTAAGATTTTATAAAAGGAATTTCTGTTGAATAAATAAAACTTTCAATTGACCAAACATACAGGAAATCTACAAGAAACAATGGCAAAGGAAAATGGAGAGTAAATTTAAACACCACAATACAAGAAGATGAAGACAGAAGTGGGCAAGCTGAAGACTGAAACATGAAAGCACATCAAGAATCTGTGTCTTAGACTCCTCACTCCCACATTCTATCCAGACCTTACAATATTTGATAGATTTCAATAAGAACTGCCCCCCCCCCCCCCTGCATTCTTCTAAATTCCAGTGAGTACAGACCAGGAGCCATCAAACATTCTTCGTATGATAACCCTTTCATTCCCAAAAACATCCTTGTGAACCTCCTCTGGACTCTCTCCAATGCCAGCATGCTACCATTGCATTTGCTTTCCTCACCACTGACTCAACCAGCAAGTTAACCTTTAGGGTGTTCTGCACAAGAACTCCCAAGTCCCTTTGCATCTCAGATTTTTAGATTTTCTCTCTGTTTATAAAATAGTCCGTATATTTATTTCTATTACCGAAGTGCGTGACCATGCATTTACCAACATTATATTTCATTTACTATTTTCTTGCCCATTCTCCTAATCTGTCTAAGTTGTTCTACAGCCTACCTGTTTCCTCAACACTACCTGCCCCTCCACCTATCTTCTTATCATCTGCAAATTTGGCCACAAAGTCATCAATTCCAAATCAGGGACATACAACATGGACAGAAACAGTCCCAACACCGATCCCTATGGAACACCACTAGTCACCAGCACCCAACCAGAAAAGGCCCCCTTTATTCCCATTCTTTGCCTCCTGCCAGTTAGCCAATCTTCTAACTATGCTAGTATCTTTTCTATAATGCCACGGGATCTTATTTTGTTTATCAGCCTCATGTGCATCACCTCATCAAAGGCCTAAATCCAGATAAACATAAAATGATGCATTTTTAAAGTACCAGTAAAGTTACGACAGACACACAAATGATAGCTCCAAAGGAGTATTGAGGAACTGAAGGACCTTGGTGTACAAGCCCAAAAACCCTTGTGGAAGTCGAATCTGGATAAAGTCACTCAGAGACCGTATAAGTACAAACTCTTTATTCAAAGCTCCTGGGGCTTACTCAGTTCGTTGCTCAAACAGGAACAGTTTGTCTGTGACTGTTTCTGCCCAATTCACCAACTAACTCACAATTCCCGTTACAAGTGGATATATTCGTTCAGATACCAAACCCGCCCCTCCCCCCCCCCACACATACCAAGCTGGAGTAAGATTTATCTGTTGCTTGACAGTACTGAGAGACAAATTACAGAATAGGCGTATTGGCCTAATACACAAAACAGACTGAAGCTGTCCTATCTCTACACGAGTGCACAGGGAGATAAGCATCCTGAAACCCTAGCTAGCTACCTTCAAGAAGAAATATTGCTCAGCATTGAATAACAAAATTAGCACATCTGTTGATCATCAGCGGATTCTTTCAGAAAAACAGGCTGCTATTGTTTAACGAAGTGTTAATCCTTTTACATACTTTATCACCCTTGAAGGTGACAGCACAGATAAAAAACCTGGTTAAGAAAGCAAATGAGATGCAGGCCTCATTAGTCAGGATATCAAATACTAAAGAAAGGAGATTATGCTCCAACTTCACCAGCCTCAATGTGAGCACAGTGTACAGTTTTGGTCACCACACTATAGGAAAGGTGTGATAGTGCTAGGTTGGATGAGGACTTTCAGTTAATAGGAGAGCTTGGGGAATCTAGAACTGAGGTGATGAAGAGGAGACATAATTGAGGGATCTAAATTATGAGGTATATAGATAGGCTAGACTGCAGTAAACTATTCCCCAAATCATAGGTAGATAAAAATAGGGGACAAAGATTTAGGGTAATTGATAAAAATAGAGAAGAAATATGAGGGTGTGGTGACCCACTTCCTAGCGCACTCGACCTGGCTCACAAATAGCCAGCGCGCCGGCATAAAGGCCAGTCCCAAAAGGGCACCAGGTCTGCTTCACCAACAAAGGGAAAAGCTCGCGCTGGACTGTGAATATACGCTTCCTACAGCATCCGCGCCCGGGGAGGGCGAAGTCGCGAAGTTCGAATAAAATCTTCTTTAACTGCAGTTTACCGACTCTGTGTCGTTATTTCAGCGCTGCGTGTAGCGCACCGCTACAAGGGTATCTTTTTCACCAAGAATGATATCTGGAATACATTCTGTAGGTGAATGCTGCAAGTAGAGTCACTGACAGTTTTTCAGAAAAGTCTAGAGGTGCATTTGAATCACCAAGGCATAGACTACTACAAGGTAAACTGTGGAAGATGGGATTAATATAAGCGATCCCTACCTGTTGCTATGGTTCCCTGCTGTATCAAGTTTCCCCTCAGCTTCCTTCACTCCAAGGAAAGCAAATCAAATCTACCTCATCTCTCTGTATAGTTGAAATGCTCCAACTCAGGCAGCAGCTTGATGGATCTCATCTGCATCTTCTCCAGTGCAAACATGTAACAAACAGAATTACACACAACACTCCAGCTGCAGTCTAGTCAATGGATTATACAGTTATACCCACACCTCCCAGCTCTTCTATGCTCCAGCTAATGAAGGCAAGTATAACACAAAGCTTCTTCACTACACTATCTACCTGTGCTGCCACCTTCAAAGATTCATGGATTTGTACATTAAGATCCGGTTGTTTCCTACCCTTACAGGTCATATCATATGCATATACATCTATGCAATCTATCATTGCCTGTACATCCGGGAAGCTCACAACGGTTGAAGGTCTGCCCACGTGCTTATGTCTCAAGTTCTCTGCTAAAGCGAATGCTGAAGAGAGCATCTACAATGCTTTACAATGCTACAGTGAGCAAGTCACTGTGAGAGATGGCGTGTGTGCACCAACACCATCATCTGGAATGATCGCAAGAACAGCAGGTGTGTTGCTGTGCGGCATATGGTTTATAGAGCCGAATGGGCCTACTTGCGCTGTATCTCCAAATAAAATAGGTAATTCATTACAGTACTCCACTTGTGACTGCTGCTAACCGCATTAAGCTGCCCCAGTTCGGTGGGCACCAACTCTTATTAACATGTATTCATTGGTGGTCAGCATAGACTCAGTGGACCAAAGAGTTTGTTTCAATGCAGTATGACTCTATGAGTTTGGCAGAAAACCTTATCACTTACTTTTACCCCATAGAAGGAAGCTCTTTGGCCCAGTAAGTCGATGCCAGCTTCCAGAAGAGTAATCCCATCATCCCAGTCCAAACTGAGTTTAGTGTCATATAAACAGAAATGATGAAAAACTTGCATGCAGCGTAAAACCATAAGGCACAGGAGCAGAATTAGGCCATTTGGCCCATTCAGCCTGAACACCATTCAATCATGGCTGATCCTTACCACCCCCCCCAACCCGTTCCCCAGCCTCCCATAACCTTTGATGCCAAGTCCAATCAAGAACCTATCAATCTCTGCCTTAAATACACCCAACAACTTGGCCTCCACATCTGTCTGTGGTAAAAAAAAATTGCACAAATTCACCACCTACTGGCTAAAGAAATTTCTCTACATCTCTGTTTTAAATGGACACACCTCTATCCTGAGGCTGTACCTTCTTGTCTTAGACTCCCCCACCACGGGAAACATCTTTTCCACATCTACTCTGTGTAGGCCTTTCAACATTCGAAAGGTTTCAATGAGATCCCCCCCCCCCCCCCGTATCATTCTAAATTCCAGTGAGTACAGACCCAGAGCCATCATATCCAGAATGCGAGAGAGGATAGCGAGAGGAAAAATAAAGGACAGGTGGGGACTACACGGTTCCGGAATATTAAGTGTGTAGTAGAGAAAGGTGAGGTGGAACAAGTGATAAAGAGAACTCATGTACAGAGGGATGGTCTGACGGAACATGGAGTTAAATGTGCTGAAAGAATAAGTAAATTTAGAAAGGACAACAAAATTCAAGGGGCGTATATCCCGAAGGGAGTTCGGGGATCTGGGTTAAGCACAATAGGCAGCGATTCAAACAGAGAGAGGAGAAATGGGCTAAAAATTCTATATCTGAATGCACGGTGTCAGAAATAAGGCGGATGAGCTTGAAGCTCAGGTGCAAATGGGTAACTATGATGTTGTTGGGATAACGGAGACACGGCTGCAGGGAGATCAGACCTGGGAAATGAATGTACAAGGGTATACATGCTATCGTAGGGACAGAAATGTGGGCAGAAGGGGTGGGGTGGCCCTGTTGGTGAGGAATGAGATTCAGTCCTTTGCAAAGGGGGACATAGGGAAAGGAGAAGTAGAGTCTGTGTGGATAGAACTGAGGAACAGTAAGGGCAAAAAGACCCTAATGGGTGTTGTCTACAGGCCCCCCCTAACAGTAGCATGAATATTGGGTGCAAGTTGAATAGGGAGTTAACATTGGCATGTGGCAAAGGTAATGTCGCAGTAGTTATGGGGGATTTCAACATGCAGGTGAACTGGGAGAATCAGGTTGGTGCTGGACCCCAGGATAGGGAGTTTGTAGAGTGCCTAAGGGATGCATTCTTGGAACAGCTTGTACGTCAGCCGACCAGGGACAAGGCTATTCTGGATCTAGTGTTGTGTAATGAACAGGATTTGATAAGCGATCTTGAAGTAAAGGAGCCATTAGGAGGTAGTGACCATAATATGATAAGTTTTTATCTGCAATTTGAGGATAAGGGCAGATCAGTGGTGTCAGTGTTGCAGTTGAACAGGGGAAACTATGGAGCCATGAGGGAGGAGATGGCCAAAGTTAACTGGATGGATATCCTAGCAGGAAAGACAGTGGAACAGCAATGGCAGGTATTCTTGGGAATAATGCACAAGGTGCAAAATCAGTTCACCTCCCGGAGAAGGAAGGATTCAAAGGGGGGGAAAGGGGCCACAGTGGTTGACAAAGGAAGTCAGAGATTGCATAGCATTAAAAAAAAAGAAATATGACAGAGCTAGGGTGAGTGGGAGGACAGATGATTGGGAAATTTTTAAGGAACAACAGAACTTAACTAAAAAGGCAATACTGGGAGAAAAAATGAAGTACGAACGCAAGTTAGCCAGGAATATAAAGGAGGATAGCAAAAGCTTTTTTAGGTATGTGAAGAGAAAGAAGATAGTTAAGAACAATTTTGGGCCCTTGAAGAATGAATTGGGTGAAATTGTTATGGGAAACAGAGAAATGGCAGAAGAATTTAATAAGTACTTTAGATCTGTCTTCACTAGGGAAGACACAAGCAATCTCCCAGATGTATGGATGGGCCAAGGACATAGGGTAACAGAGGAAATGAAACAGATTGACATTAGGAAGGAAATGGTGATGAGAAGACTGATGGGACTGAAGGCTGACAAATCCCCAGGTCCAGATGGTCTGCATCCTAGGAGGTGGCCCCGGAAATTGCAGATGCATTGGCAATCATTTTCCAATGTTCCTTAGATTCAGGATCAGTTCCTGAGGATTGGAGAATGACTAATGTTATCCCACTTTTTAAGAAAGGAGGAAGGGAGAAAACAGAGAACTATTGACCTGTCAGCCTGACATCTGTGGTGGGGAAGATGCTAGAGTCCATTATTAAGGATGAAATAGTGGCATATCTAGATAGCAGTGATAGGATTGGGCCGAGCCAGCATGGATTTACCAAGGGCAAATCATGCTTGACTCATCTATTGGAGTTTTTCCAGGATGTAACCAGGAAGTTAGACAAGGGAGATCCAGTGGCTGTAGTGTACCTCGATTTTCAGAAGGCATTTGATAAGGTCCCACATAGGAGATTGGTGGGTAAAATCAAAGCTCATGGCATCGGGGGGAAGACATTGACATGCATAGAAAACTGGTTGGCAGATAGAAAGCAAAGAGTAACGGTGAATGGGTGTTTCTCGGAATGGCAGGTGGTGACTAGTGGGGTGCCACAGGGCTCGGTATTGGGACCACAGCTGTTTACGATTTACATCAATGACTTAGATGAAGGCATTTCGAATAACATCAGCAAGTTTGCTGATGATACTAAGCTGGGCGGCAGTGTGACGTGATGAGGATGTTAGGAGAATTCAGGGTGACTTGGATAGGCTGGGTGAGTGGGCAGATGACGTTTAATGTGAATAAGTGTGAGGTTATCCACTTTGGGAGTAAGAACAAGAAGGCAGATTATTATCTGAACGGTGTAGAGTTAGGTAAGGGTGAAATACAAAGAGATCTAGGAGTCCTTGTTCATCAGTCACTGAAGGTGAATGAGCAAGTGCAGCAGGCAGTGAAGAAGGCTAATGGAATGTTGGCCTTTATTACAAAGGGAATTGAGTACAAGAGCAAGGAAATCCTCTTGCATTTGTACAGAGCCCTGGTGAGACCACACCTGGAGTATTGTGTACAGTTTTGTTCTCCAGGGTTAAGGAAGGACATCCTGGCTATAGAGGAAGTGCAGCGTAGACTCACGAGGTTAATTCCTGGGATGTCTGGACTGTCTTACGCAGAGTTTAGAGAGACTGGGCTTGTACACACTGGAATTAAGGAGATTGAGAGGGGATCTGATTGCAACATATAAGATTATTAAGGGATTGGACAAGATAGAGACAGGAAATATGTTCCAGATGCTGGGAGAGTCCAGTACCAGAGGGCATGGTTTGAGAATAAGGGGTAGGTCATTTAGGACAGAGTTAAGAAAAAACTTCTTCTCCCAGAGAGTTGTGGGGTCTGGAATGCACTGCCTCGGAAGGCAGTGGAGGCCAATTCTCTGGATGCTTTCAAGAAGGAGCTAGATAGGTATCTTATGGATAGGGGAATCAAGGGATATGGGGACAAGGCAGGAACTGGGTATTGATAGTAGATGATCAGTCATGATCTCAGAATGGCAGTGCAGGCTCGAAGGGCCGAATGGTCTACTTCTGCACCTATTGTCTATTGTATGATCTGCCTTTCCTTCCCGGAAATATCCTTGTGAACTGTCTCCGGACTCTCTCCAATGCCAGCATGCTAACATTGCATTTGCCTTCCTCACCACTGACTCAACCAGCAAGTTAACCTTTAGGGTGTTCTGCACAAGGACTCCCAGGTCCCTTTGCATCTCAGAGTTTTGGATTTTCTCCCCATTTAGAAAATATTCCGCACATTTATTTCTACAACCAAAGTGCATGACCATGCATTTTCCAACATATTTAATTTAACACTTTCTTGTCCATTCCCCTAATATGATCATTCTGCAGCCTATCTGTTTCCTCAACACTACCTGCCCCTCCAGCAATCTTTGTATCATCTGCAAAATTGGCAACAAAGCCATCTATTCCAACATCTAAATCACTACTATACAGCATAAAAAAAATGGTCCCAACACTGTCTCCTGTGGAACACCACTAGTCACTGGCAGCCAACCAGAAAAGTATCCTTTTTTTTCCCATTCGCTGCCTCCTACCAATCAGCCAATGCCAGTAACTTTCACGTAACACCATGGCCTCTTAAAGTGGTAAGTAGCCTCAAGTATGGCACCTTGTCAAAGGCTTCTGAAAGTTCAAACATACAACATCCACTGCATCCCTTTTATCTATCCTACTTGTAATCTCCTCAAAGAATTACAACAGGATCGTCAGGCAAGATTTTGCCTTAAGGAAACCATGCTGACCTTGTCCTATCTTGTCCTGTGTTACCAAATACTCCATAACTTCATCCTTAACAATTGACTCCAAAATCTCCCCAACCACTGAGGTCAGGCTAACTGGTCTATAATTTCCTTTCTGCTGCCTTCCTCCTTTCTTAAAGTGTGGAGTAACATTTGCAATTTTCCAGTCCAGAGTCTAATGATTTTCTAAAGATCATTACTAATGTCTCCACAATCTCTACCCTACCTCTTTCAGAACCATAAGGTGCAGTTCAGCTGGTCCGGGAGTCTTTTGTACCCTTATGTCATTCAGCTTTTTAAGCACCTTCTCCCTTGTAATAGTAACAGCATTCACTTCTCTTTGTTCACACACATCTGGCACACTGCTAGTGTCTTCCACAGTGAAGACAGATGTAAAATACCCATTTTTTGCTTTGTTCTGTGCCCTCTTTGTTGTTTTGACATTAGCTATGACTTCCCTTGTCAGTCAGTTGTCCTATTTTGCCATTTGAGTATTTATTTGTTTTTGGAACACATTTGTCCTGCACCTTCCTCATTTTTCCCAGAAAATCACGCCAATGCTACTCTGCTTCATCCCTGCCAGCAGCTCCTTCCAAATTACTTTGGCCAACTCCCCTCTCCTACCCCTTAGTTTCCTTTACTCCACTGAAATATTGCTACATCAGACTTTACTTTCTCCCTATCAAATTTTAAGTTGAACTCAATCATATTGTGATCACAAGCTCCTAAGGGCTCTTTTACCTAATCACCTTTGTTTCATTACATAACACCCAGTCCAGTGTAGCTGATTCCTTGTAGGCTCAACAACTGCTCTAAAAAGCCATCTTGCAGGCATTCAACAAACTCTCTCTTGAGATCCGTTACCAACCTGATCTTCCCAATCGACTTGTATGCTAAAATCTCCCAAGACTTTCAAAACATTGCCCTTTTGACATCCCTTTTCTATTTCCTGTTGTAATCTGTGGTCCCCATCCCAGCGACTGTGGGGAGGCCTGTATATAACTGCCATCAGGGTCCTCTCACCCATGGAATTTCTTAACTCAACCCATAAGCTATGCTAAAGGGTAATTTACAGTGGTGATTATTCTATTAACCAGTGCTTGGGAATGTAGCGCAAAACTAGAAAAGCTGGGTAAAACTCACATCAGTGAGCAAACGCAAGTTGCACAGACACCACACCAGGATCTACTACTGTACAACTGTGTAAATATTCTTTGCATTTATTTCCTCTGATTTTCTGATCTTCTATAGAAATACACACTAGTCTTCGAAGATGTATGCATCAAGTCTGATCTCCCTGCTCTATCTCTATGCCCAAAAATGCTCTCTTTTCATAAACTGATCCAAATGTTTTCCTGGAATTATTTTTGTAATTGTTTCACCAATCTTTCAGGGATTGCTTTAAGATAACAATTTCCACTTCAGTATTCCTGCCCATTATTTTGAAGCTATCTTGTGACTACCTATTCTCTTTCCTTCCTTTTTTTTAATCCACTCTTTTGATAATGAACAGACAGAGACCTGGTTTAAATCCTGATCTGAAGTGCTGTCTATGCGGAGTGTGCACATCCTCCCTGTGACTGTTCTACAGGTGTTCCAGTGTCCTTCTCCATCCCAAAGACATGCTAGTTGATTGGTTAGCTGTACACAGTATATCACTGCAGATTGCCCAGGTGAGTGGTAGAATCTGGGGGGAGTTAACAAGAATGTGGGAAAAGCAAAGAGATTAATGTAGAGTTAACATAAATGAATGATTGACATCTGCCGTGGACTTGGCAGGCCACAGACCCTGTTTCCCTGTTGTATCTCTAAATTTCCTGCATGTTTCTGTTTTAAAAGACCTACCAGTTTCTTTAATCTCTTCATGTAACTTAAATTTTCATCCCAAATAAATTTCATGATTATTTCAACATTTACAGCAAATTTACTCTTCATCTCTCCTTTAGCAACAACTAGGCCCTAGTCAAGTTTTAGCACTAAACCTTTACAGCATCCCCTATACTTCCTCCCTCAGGGCCTTAAACAGTCCTTACATGTACGGCAGCAAATTACAGGTGAACCATCAGCATAATTTATTTCATCTGGTGCTCCTGCTGCAGCCTCCTCTACATCAGTGAGACATGACTCAGACTGGGGTAACTGCTTTGTCAAGTACCTTTGTTCTGTTCATCAAAACAGTCAGGACCTCCCAGTGGCCAGCCATTTCAGTTCCACTTCCCATTTTCACACCAACATGTCTGCCAACCGCCTCCTCTACTGCCACATTGAGTCTAGGACGCAGACTGGAGGAACAACATTTCAGATTGCATCTTGATCATCTTCAACCTCATCACATCAAAGTCAAATAAGCTCTTCTCGGGATTCCAGCAGGGTACAAGTATTGATTTTAACTGACGTTTCAATGACAATCTCTGCCCTTCATCAGGGACGACGCTTGGCATTCCTGATAAAGATGGCAGAGTTTGTCATCGAAATGTTGGTTAAAATTGATACCTGCACCTGGCTGGAAACACAAGGAGTTTATTTGTCACATATGCCGGGTAAGCACCCATCAACATCGATTTCTCTAACTTCCAGTAACCCCTCCCTTCCGTTTCCCCTTATCCTGTGGCTCCTTTAACTTCCCTCTTTCCCCACTTCACCTTCCTACCCCTCCTTTATTCTATGTCTGCTGTTCTCTCCTGACAAATGTCATGAAAATTAGTTTTTGCAGCAGTAGCACAAGTACATTTCAAACATAATTACAGAAACTTAATGTAGATTATACCTAACCACGCAACAAAATAAAAAAAAACAAAGACATTTGGGCAAGTTGAAGGAAATATAATCGAAATAAAATTAGGGTTCTTCAGGAAGGTTCAAGAAATGATAGATAGATGAGAGAAAAAGAGCAGGGCCTGGATGGTTGGGTTACTGACAAATACAGATTAATCCAGTCTCTCAGAATTGTTTTCCCCTATAAACTTTCCTGTCACTTATATTAGACTCAGAGGCCTGTAATTATTTGATGCATCCTTCGTACTTTTCTTGTATAAAGGTGCCACAAATACATTTGAAGTCTATAACTTACCTCTTCACTTTCAAGTTTTGTGCCATCTGCAACTTATTGTTGCATCCAATTCCAGGTCACTTATCCAAGCCTTTACTGTACATTTCCTCCAGACAAATTAAAAGAACCTTTAACTTTGTATTGATGTATGTGTGACAAATAAAAGCTAGCCTTTCACCTGTAACTGGAGGCTTCAACTCTTGTATGATGCATTTCCAGATCTGAGTATTTCAGATCACGGGAAATTTTCGCCTTTTGTTTTGTTTGATTACATCCCTTAATCGCAGTGACTTGATAATTTTCCTTCCCACGCTACTATAGCCCCTTTCACTCCCTGTCTTCGAGCTCATCCCCTCGAGTCGGGCAAGCGCTTCACGGAAGAACCGCAGCCCGCCCGCCCGCTCGCTCACGCCGATCCGCGCCGGCGCTGACGTCACCCAGCCGTGCGTGGTCACGTTGCCCGGGACGCAGGAAGCGGTGACCTGAGCTCAGAGAGGAGTTGGGGGAAGGGGCAGCGGCGGCGGCGGCGCGCATTCTCTCGGTGGATAGGGGGATTCCTCCGACAACATGGCGGCCGGGAACCGCAGGCTGTGAGCAACAGTTGCGCCAGCGCCTTTGTGCCGGGCCGGGCTGGGCCGGGCCGCGGCGGTTGGTCTTTGATCAGGGGGGATCCCGGTTGGGTGACTGGCCGCTCGGCGGCGGCGGGGGTGTGAGGACGGGGAGGGGAGGGGAGGCTGGCTGGCTGGCGGCCTAGCGCGGGCTGAGGGTGGGCGGACCATGAAGAGACAGAGCGAGCGCGACGCGAGCCCCGGCTCGGCCCCAGCCAGCGGGCTCGGTAGCAGGTCGGCCAAGCGACTCCGGGAGCGGGAACGAGAACGGGAGAGTCGGGGCGGGCGGGACGAGTGCGATGGGGGCCGGGGAGGCGGTAATTACCACAAGGCCTCGCTCAGCGCCAAACACCCCGGCCAGAGTAGAAGTAGAAGCCGAGACAGGCCAGCGGGAGGGGGAGGAGGAGCGGGAGAGAAATCCAATAGTAATAGCCGCAGGGAGGACAGGGGGGACCATCACCATCACCACCATCATCATGAGCCAGCCAGGCCGCCGTCTGCCAGGACCAGTTCAGCTCAGAAAAGTAAAGGTGACGGCAGTCGGCCCACTGGCCTGGAGTATAAGACCTTGGTAGTCAGCAATCTTGGGTCACAACTGACAGACGAGGCAGTGGAGGATGGCCTCTTCCACGAATTCAAGAAGTTTGGGGAAGTGAGTGTCAACGCCACCCAGACTCCCGAGGGGGACCGACTGGCATATGTGCACTTTCGCCAGCATGAGAACGCAAAGGAGGCAAGGCATGCTAAGGGGCGGCTGGTGCTTTATGACCGTCCTCTTAAAATCGAGCCCGTGTACCCCAAGAGGAGGAGCTGCACTCCACCGGAGGTGAACTATGTGCCCATACATGCTGGGTACCAGTATCGACAGCGCTCTTTGTCACCCGGGGCGTGTGCCCTCAGAGAGCAGAGGTCGAGACATGCCAATTATTCCATAGAGGTGGTACCGCTGCCAAGGGAGCGTGAGCGGTCATTAGATTATTATGGATTGTATGACGAGCGTGGGCGTACCTACAGTTACCCAGTGCAGGAAGATGATTTGATGCCTGAGGATGACAAGCGAGCCACCAGGAATTTGTTCATTGGCAATTTGGACCACAACATCTCAGAAATTGACTTGAGGCGTGCTTTTGAGAAATATGGCATTATTGAAGAAGTAGTTATTAAGCGTCCAGCCAGGGGGCAAGGAGGCGCCTATGGATTCTTAAAATTTCAGAATTTGGATATGGCACACCGTGCCAAAGTGGCCATGTCAGGCCGTGTAATCGGCAGGAACCATGTTAAAATTGGATATGGCAAAGCCAACCCAACGACTCGTTTGTGGGTTGGTGGTTTGGGACCCCTGACTTCGCTGGCTGCCCTCGCCAGGGAGTTTGACCGCTTTGGCAGCATTCGCACAATTGACTACGTTAAAGGTGACAGTTTTGCTTACATACAGTACGAGAGTTTGGATGCTTCCCAGGCTGCCTGTGCCCAAATGCGGGGCTTTCCCCTGGGGGGACCTGATCGTCGATTGCGGGTCGATTTTGCCAAGGTGGAGGACACACGCTACCAGCAGCCTTACCCTCAGGCGCCACTGTCCATGCATTACGAGCCCCTGCCTGATGGGTACAGCCGCCATCGCAGCCTGGAGAGGGAGGCTCGTGCTCGTGACCGGACTCCACCCCTGCCCCTGTATCACGAGCGGGACAGGAACTTTTCTGATGGTGACTGGAACAGCCCAGCCAAGTCCCTGGACCGTCGCAACAATGCCGACGGTTACAATGCCTCCGTCCGCAGTCGCAGCAGAGATCGCTGGGCGAGTGAGCGGGAGAATGACCGTGGTGCCGTAGCTGTCAAGCCGTGGGAGGAGCGCCGGAAGCGCCGGAGTCTTTCCAATGATCGCGCCCGCCCTGCCCACTCGCCTTACGAGGAGCGGATGAGAGCCAAGCCCCAGAGCTCCTTGGAACCAAGTCCGGACAAGAGAAACAGAGACACTAGAGTGACAGATGGGGTGTCCGACAAGGAGCAGACCATTGCTACTGCCCAAGATGACCGACGTCTGCCCCTCGAGGAAAAAATGCCCCTTGATGTCCATGAGCCAGTGCAGCTCAAAAAGAAAGACAGTGAGCACAATCACAGAACTATTGAGGTTGATCCTGAGACTAAAGCCAATGTTGAGGCTCCAAAAGTTGAGCCCAAGAAGCCAGCCAATTTGTTGGAGTTTGCTCAGGCGCTGTCATTGGCCTGGAATGGTGTCCTTATACTCAAAAACAGTTGCTTTCCTACAAATATGTTCACACTGGAGGGTGACGCTGCCATCACCCTTGCCCTCCTAAAGGACTCTGCAACAGGTGCCAAGGTATCCCAGCTGAAGATTGCGCAGCGCCTCCGCCTTGACCAGCCCAAGTTGGACGAAGTGACCCGTCGCATTAAGCAGGGCAGCCCTGATGGTTATGCTGTGCTGCTTGCTGTGCAAGCCCCTCAGGGGGCAGAGGGTGGTAATGGTGCCGTGGCGGTTGAACCAGGCCTCCAGCAGCGGCTCTTACGGAATCTGGTGTCGTACTTGAAGCAGAAGCAGGCGGCTGGAGTGATCAGTTTGCCCATTGGTGGGGTGAAAGACAAGGACAATACAGGCATGCTATACGCCTTCCCTCCCTGTGTTTTCTCCCAGCAGTTCCTACAGACAGCTATGAGGACTTTGGGGAAAGTGGAAGAAGAACATTTGATTGTGGTAATACTACGGGACTCAGTCTGAGAGACTCTTTCACATTGAATAAAGTGTAGTTCCTCTTGTAAGGACTGTAAAGTGTCTTTAGGACAATAATTGCTAAACCAAACAAATGTCTGTCTGTACCAGAACTTTTAGATGTCTAATTCTCTAGTCTGTTTTTACCATAATAGTCCTTTTATTTCTTCCAAGTGGAATTTTAGGCCAGTGCTGAAGTTCGACTTTCATTTGTTTGGTTTTTTAAATTTGGCTGTATGAAGAAAGTTCTGAATTGTCAGTAAAGCTGCATCTAATGTTGTATTTTTAATTCTGTTCTGTTCCTGACTTTTTTATACTTTCTAATAGTTGAAAGTGCAAAGTGAGATACTTATGAATATTGTTCCACAATAATTTGAAGATCACTTTGTATTTTTGTTATACAAGTTGAAAGGCACTAGAAAGTATTAAACAAAATGTGGATTTGATTTTTACCATGAAGTTTCAGTAAGGAATTTGAATGTAAGCATGATGAATTCAGGGCTCCCAAATGCTTCCTGTTTTTAAAGAATGTAACCTGTATTGGTTTCTCCTAGAATTGTACCTGATGATTTCGTTAACCCTTGGAATCTCTCAAGTTTTTCAATAATCTTCCACTTTTTTGACTTTGTCTTTAAGTCCATTTTTGTTGATTATAATTCACTTGTTTCTCAACAATTCTTCCTTTTATTAACCATTTTCTTCCCAGATAAGGCTTCTGCTCCTGTTGGCCTTTCTCCACCCCCTCCACAGGTGTACTTTGCTTCTAACTTTAGCTCTATCTGCAAGTATCCTTTTGTTCCACACCACTGAGCTTCCTATCTGCTTCCTTTGAAACACATTCCTCGCTGATATACCATATATAAATCACTCTCCCCACCCTTTCAACACCATTCAACTTTTCTATATTTATTCTTCCTCTTGGGTTATATCTTTCTCCTCTGTATACCTGCCTCTATCTCTCTTCACTGTTATGCATCTTTTTTATTATCTCAGCCACTTTCACCCTTCATTTACCCCCTCCCTTCACTTGGCCCCATTCACTCACCCCCCCATGTGCCTTTCATGCCCCACTACCTCTGCCTGCTGTTGCAAATTTTTTTTCCTCCACCTGAATTTTCATCTGTAGGATACCCCATCCCAAATTGATGTCTGTCTTGTATTGTTACCAGCACATAGAAAACTGCTGCTATCGTCTCTTTTATTTTAATTCCATGTCATTTCTCCGTTCAGACATCTGCCACTCCATTATTTTTTTCTTTCTCTGTTTCAGCTACTATATTTGCTTCTGTCTTTCTTGTTCCTATCGTTATCTCTTCATATTACAAATATTTGATTTCTGTATTGCTCCTCAACTTGCCTCTCCTTTCAGCACCGCTTTCTTGTATGTTCCTTGTTTCTGGCCCCTCACAACATCATTAAAACCATAAGATATAGGAGTAGAATTAGGCCATTCTGCCTGTCAAATCTGCTCCGCTGTTTCATCATGGCTGATCTATTTCCCTCTCAGCCTCAGTCTCCTGCCTTCTCGCAGTAACCCTTCATACCCTTATTAATCAGGGTAATGAGAACCTATCAACCTCTGTCTTAAATAAACCAAATGACTTGGCCTCCATTACCTCTTGTGGCAGCAAATTCCACGGATTCACCAATCTGGCTAAAGAAATACCCCCTCATCTGTTGTCATGCCGCTTTATATTCCTTCCTTTACCTTTAGTGACTGTATATTCATTTTTTGCATAACCAAACAACTGCTGTCCTCACACCATGTCCTGCTTCCTGTATTTCTGCTGTCTTCCACTTTTGCTTATTTCTCCCTATCCTTCATTAACCTGTGTCTTTGTTTCTTTCCTTTACTGCCTGCTTTTACCCCCTTGGGGAATGTATCTTTCTCATCTGTTTTACACACCTAATCTCTAGTTAAGCCTGGTGGCCCCATAACCTTTTATGATTTTATTATGCCAGTGTGACCTCCTATGCCTGACTTTTTCCTCCACTGTGCCTCATCTCTCCCCCTTGGGCCCCCACGGCCCTTCACCCCGCGATCCCTCCGGCCTCCCCTGTGCAATCTCATCACCACTACCCTCACCCCCCCCCCACTCTCCCGCCCCAATTTATTATCCCTCTCAACCCCCATTCTCCTGCCTTCTCCCCATAACCTTAAATAAAATATAGGAGCGGAAGTAGGCCATTCGGCCCATCGAGTCTGCTCCACCATTCAATCATGGGCTGATCGAATTCTTCCAGTCATCCACACTCCCCTGCCTTCTCCCCATACCCTTTGATGCCCTGGCTAATCAGAACCTAGCTGATAAGCCTTAAATGCACCCAATGACTTGGCCTCCACAGCCACTCGTGACAACAAATTCCACAGATTTACCACCCTCTGACTAAAGTAATTTCTCTGCATCTCAGTTCTAAATAGAGGCCACAACTTCAATCCTGAAGTTGTGCCCTCTTGTCCTAGAATACCCTACCATGGGAAATAACTTTGTCATATCTAATCTGTTCAGGCCTTTTAACATTTGATGCCCTAACTAATCAAGAACCCATCAACCTAATGCATAATTGAATATATACACACATACGCTCACTCTTTACTGTATCAGTACTTTTCCTTCATACCTGTAATCCCCATGCCCCCTCCCCCAAAAGGGTATTTTCTTCCTGTTGTGTACTTGCCTTTCTGTAGTCTTCAAACCACAAGACCTTATCCTGATCCCTTGCTACTTCCTCTCTCCAGCAGGTTCTTGCCACTTCTTGGATCTTACTTGATCATAGTGGTCAATTCTTCCCATTCCATTCCAGCCAGTCTTGCCTTTGGACCCTTTCTTAGTGTTCCTAATACATGGGAGCTCAAAGCAGATATTTTTCTGATGCAGCAGATTCTATTTATCACATGAATTAGGCACAGAAGATCATGGCTTTCTCAGTCCTGCTTTGTAGTTTGATAAGATCACAGTTCATTTGGTTGTAAACTCAACTGCTTACTCTGTCCTACACACAGTAAAATTTCACCCCCTTGCATATCAAGAATCCATCCATCTCTGCCTTAAGTCAAAGGCTCCTCCCTTTGGAAGAGATTTCCGAAGACTTCTCTGAATTTTAAACAGTTCCCTTAGATTTAGCTGCCATGTCTCCTCTCACTTTTTAAAAAATTACAGCAAATGTAAGTTCAGCATATCCAACCTTTACTCTTATCTACCCAGTCCATTGTACTAATCAAGTAAATCCATGAACTGCTTTTGATGCATCAATGTCCCCACTTGGACAAGACCAGTACTAAACAGAACATTCTAGATGTGTTCTCATCAGGGGCCCAATGTAACTTGAGGTATTGCATGTTTGCTTTCCTAAATACCACCTCTACCTGTATATTGCAACCATTTTTGGATCTTGTATAAGTGTATCCCGATGCCTCTGCACCCATCTAGTGTGTCTCAGAACCAAATTGACATTTAAGTGACCATATTCTTGTATGCTGGCAATTTGTTTCAACCAATCCTGATTAAGAAAAAGACAAAAGTATGATGTTCGTACATTGAGGTGATGAAACTGGGAATGTTATTCCATTAGAAGGTGTATCATTACTCAGTGTAGCTTTGTTTCTGAAAGAATTGATTCATATTTGGGATACAATTGCAGTATTTGGACAAAGGCTTATTATTTTTGTCCGGGCCAGAACAATGGAATTTACATTCCACCCACAAACACACCTCCACAGAAGTCACTGGCTCTGAAACCTCTATAGAATTCACCCATTAGATTCAAATAACTGTCCTGTTCACCACCAGCGGTTCACAATGAAAGGTAAGTGGACATGGAGGTATCCAGGTGGGATGAAGGCAGGAGAAAAACTGCTGTTGAAAAGTGAATGGTGCCTGAGAAGTTGTTTATTTCCAGCATTTTTAAATTTACATTGACTGCAACATTCATGGGGAATCTTAAAATGAAGGATTCATATATAGTGTACCCAATGATAGGTGATTTGAGGGGATTTTGCAAGTTAGAAATTAATAGCAAAAGGAGTTGTGACTTGCATGTATAACTGGAAAAAATGACAGTGCAATCATATTACAAGAGGATTTGATTAATTCATGGACAAAGGAAGAACAAGAAATTTTTGTGATATAGAGGCTAAGATTATAAAGAATCAGGTTTACTATCACTGGCATATTGGGAAATTTGTGGCAGCAGTACAATGCAGTACACAAACTATACAATAAGAAATATATAAAGTGCAAAAAGTGAGGTAGTGTTCAGTCCATGGTCTGTTCAGAAAGCTGATGGGGTTGGGGAAGATGCTGTACTAAAAATGTGTGTGTTTTCAGGCTAATGTACCACCTTCCTGATGGTAGTAATGAGGAGAACATGTCTTGGGTGGTGAAGGACATTAATGATGGATGCCTTTTTCAGGCATCACATATTCAATATGCCCTCTAGTTTGGAGGCTAGTGACTGATGGAACTGGCTGAGTTTACAACCCTCATCGGCTTTTTCTGATCCAAATAACATTCTTGACTGTCTTGTGAGAAGAACTTGTGTTTTTTTAAACATCTGGAGGTGTAGGAGAGAAGAATGAGGATAGAAAAAAAATGTTGGAAGTGTGAGATGCAGGAAAAAAACAGTTGTTGAATATCTGAAGTACAGGTGAATACTAGGAATATCCAGTAGGTCAGTTAATATCTGTGGAGAGGGAAAATCAGTGTTAGCTTCCACGGATGATGCTCTCCGCAGCTGGTTTCTCAGGCAGTTTTTCTTTAAGCACCTGCATATCAGAATTAGACAGTTCTGGCTAAAGCAGGAAAGCCTGGTTATTTGAATTTGGAGTCCTGCAGGAAGAGCACTGTGATTAGAAAGCACTCATCACTGCCACTTAGTTGACAGCAACACTATTTCTGTCACCCAGGTACATTTGTTTTCCCTGCACAGCCCTTTGCAAACTAAAACATGTTTTTTCAATTTTCCTTTGAAGGATCGTTGACTTGAACTGGTTCTAGGTGTTGCCAAACCTGATGAATATTTTCAGAATTCTCTTTTTACTTAAATAATTTCTCTTTAATGTACACATTATCTGCTTTCTTTGAAGAAAAAAATGCAAAGCAAACATTTAACACTTTCTTCATGTCCCTTACCTCTATATGAAGTATGGGTCCGTAGTGAAGTTCTGGTGAAACAGCTACTCACATTTTAAGCATTAAAAATAATGCTGGATTCAATGTAATGCTTCATCCTTTTCTGTAATCACCTGTTTCCTCACATGACAACTTCATTTACCCCCTTTGACATTTCACAGACTTTATTTATTGACAGAATTTCCTCAAACCACACTTCCTTTTAATTTTTATTTCCTTTCCATAGAGGTTTAACTTTGGCTCTTTAAAGTAATTTACTGAGTTTGTCCCAATCCATCTCTGAAGACAATCCAATGCACTGTAATTTGCACGTACCTATTATAACTGCTAGTACTTCACCTTTCTTATTATAAATCTGCTAGGTCTTTAATTTGCACTTACCTTTCCTATTATAACTGCTAGGTCTTTTAAATAATTGAAATTAGATTTTACTGGTTAGATTAGTTTTATTTGACACATGTACATCAAAACAGTGAAATGTATCATTTTGCATCACCAACCAACACAGTCCAAGGATTTGCTGAGTGGCAGCCCACAAGTGATGCCAAGCTTCCCATGCTCACAACTTATTAACCCTAACCTGTAGGTACTTTGAATGTGGGAGGAAACCCGCAGTCATGAGAAGAACTTACAAACTCCTTACATACAGATCACTGGCACTGTAAAGTGTCATGCTAACCACTATGCTACCATGCTGCCCCCTCAAGTTACCTATTTTCCTCTCCATTTTGTCCCTCTAATTTTGAACCTTTTAGTAAAATGCACTCCACTTGTCCCATCTGAACTTGCTTGGACCAGATTTAACACTGCTTTGCTAATTGGAAAGGTTCTCCCAAATACAGAGTCACAACCATGGAGTTGTACAGCATGGAATTAGCCCAATTGGACCATGCTAACCAAGACACCCATTCAAACCAGATCTATTTGGCCCATAATCTTCTAAATCTTTCTGATCCATGTACCTGTCTTTTAAAAGTTACTATTGTATCTGCCAGCACTTCTTCCTTTGGCACCTCATTCTAGGTGAATGAAGGATGACATCTAATAAAAATTGTCCCTCAAATTCCTATCAAATGGTTACCCTCTCATCTTAAGCCTATGTCCTATATTTCCTGATTCGCCAACCTGGGGAGGATGCATTTACTATATGTCCCTCATGATTTTATATACATTCGTAAGATCACCTATTAGTCTTCCATACTCTTAAGGATTAAAGTCTTTTTGTTGGCAGAGCAGTGGTCATAACATCTGCTTATTTGAAATGCAATGTACACTATTTAGACACTTGCTGTTCTATCCAGAGTTACCAAACAGCAAAAGGGTTGCAGTTGGCAAGATAAGTTGTTACTAACATAGTGAGATACTAATATTTCACCCTTATTCTAATATTCAGACATCTGATGAAACAAAATGGATTCGGTTTGATGAATCACTTCATTTATATGAGCCAGTCACTTTGTTATGCTTTTTAAAATAACCTCATTTGTAGCTACGTAAATAGATTGCAGTGCAATTGTCAACATTAGTTTACCCATTATTAAAATCTTTAGTTATGTGATATTAAAATCACCAATATACAAATTATAATTTCTATCCATGGAGGTGAGGAATAGGCTGGAAGGGGTGAATACTGCAATCCCTCAGACCAACAATGAAGCCCTCAATATTGACACCTGAGTTGCCCACAATTATTAACAGCTACACTGTGGCTTTCAATAATTAACTATGGAATGCTAGTGTCAATCCTGACACTACTTATGAAGCTCTTCAATCGTTGATTCTGAAAATGCACCCACACACACACGATGCACCATAGAAAGCATTATGTCTGGATCCATAGTGGCTTGGTGTGGCAAATACTCTGCATGTGACTACAGGCAATTGTAACAGATCAACACATTATGGGCCATCCTCCCTTTAAAGTTCAAAGTCAAAAATTTATTATCAGAATACATGCATGTTGCCACATACAACTCTGAGAATCTTTTTCCTGCAGGCATACTTAGAAAATCTACAGAACAGTAACTGCAAAGAGGATTATTGAACTATGCAAATATAAATAAATAGTAATAAATAATGTGAGCATGAAATAACAGAATCCTTGAAGTGACACCATCAGTTGTGGGAACAGCAGAAATAGAATGAGTCCTCTATGAACTCTGTGTCTCTGCTTCAGTATGAGCCAGTATAATCCCACCCACTCTTGTCATTTTCTTCTCCCATCTCCAATTGGGCAAAAGATAAAAGCCTGAAATCATGTACCGCTGAGCTCCATCAGCTTCTATCTTACTGTTATCAGACACTTGAACAAACAAACCTCTTCTTGCACAATCTGCCTTTTTATGATCTTACACTTTATCATTTACCTGCACTGCATTTTTCAGTAGTTTTTGTTTATTTAGAGATGCAGTGCAGTAACAGGCCCTTTCAGCCCAGACAAGCTGCACCGCCCCATTACACCCATGTGACTAATCTATTAATCCGTGCATCTTTGGAACATGGGAGGAAACTGGAGCACTGGGGGAAACCCATGCAGTCATGGGGAGAATGTTCAAACTCCTTATGGACAATGGCAGAACTGAGCCCTGGTCACTGGTCCTCTAATAATGTTAAGCTAGGCGCTACACTCTTTTCACCTTATTCTAGCTCAATGGACAGGATAATGATCTGATTTCTACGAGCAGTATGCAAGATGAGCTTTTCACTGTACAATGTAACAATAATAAAACAATACAAGCTATGGCCTTTTCATTGACAATCTGTTAGTGGCCCTTGGTTCTTCATTTCACACTGTTCCTCTCAGTTACAGACTAAACTCTGAACCTAAACTATTGGAAAATAATATTGAGAGTCACAACCATCAGATATATATCATATGTCATACTCATTTAAAAAGACTGCAGATTTTGGACATATAAAATAAATCAGAACTTGCTGGAAATAGTCAACAGGTGAGGCTGTGTGTGTGTGGGGATGTGCTAATGTTTCAGCTCAAAGGTCCTTTGTCAAACCTGACAACCATATTCTTTGATTTTCTATTATTGAGCTATTATGTGCCATTCAACCATTACACAAGAACAAAGTTGGAGCAGAAGCTGTTCACTTTGTTCCTCAAGTCTTCCCGGCCATTCAATATGATCATGGCTGGTCAACCCCAAGCCTCAATTTCTCTGGAACTGTGACCTTCAGTTATCAACTCTTATAGTGTGGGCTTCATCATTAACATATTTATTATCTTAGTTATTAACACTTGTAACATGGCCCTAATTGGGCATCTGTACTGTGATAATTATACATATAACATAGCATTCAATAATTTACATGTATTATAAATCTTGATTTTGTTACACTAAACTACTGACACTCCGGTATTTTCACAAATGGTATGAACCCAAACACTGACACACACTGTTACTGTTTTACTACAGATGCATAGAATGAGTACCACCACCAAATATTGACACTTGTACACTAACCCTTAATCATTAATTTTTTTTTGCATTTCAATTTTTGAAACATTCTGTGGCCTTTTTGTTGGTACTCAGTTATCGACACATATTCAGTGGCCATTTATTAAGTACAGGACCCAGTGTGGTCTTGCTATTTAGCGGATCCACTTCAAGGTACGACATGCTGTGAATTCAGAGATGTTCTTCTACACACCAATGTCGTGACACATGGTTATTTGAGTTACTGTCAGCCTGAGCCTGTCTGGCCACTCTAACTACTCACGTTACCCAGGTGATTTTGTGCACAAAGCTGCTGCTTATTCAATTTTTTTTATTGGCACCATTCTAAGTAAATTGTAGAGATTGTTGTGTGTGAAAATCCCAGGAGATTAGTAGTTTCTGGTGATATTCAAATCACCCTCTCTGATACCAACAAGCATTCCACAGTCAAAGGTACTTAGATTATATTTATTCCCCATTCAGATGTTTGGTCTGAACAGCAACTGAACTTCTTTCTTGTAAAGTCGGCAGTTGGAAGAGCAACATAAGGTGCTTTACTACCATCTACTGAGGTGGAGAGTGGAGCAAAGAGACGATAAGTATGCCCACTAAATTAATACTATGCCCCCAAAAAATACAAATAATATCAAAAAGTCAAATATGCACATGTATACATTATGATGGCAGTGATATTCCAATGACCTTTCCATGTTAAACTGTCTCAAAGATCTCAATTTAGCAATTAGATGTTTCCTTTGCACCTTATAGGAACTGCATTTGAAGAATATATGCTGCACCATTTCTTGACAAATGCACTCCCTACAAATGCCTGTATCATGCATATTAATTCTAAACAAGGAATTATTCAACCTAGTATGTCCAGCATATAAATGTGTAAGAATAACTCCTTACCTCCTTTTATACCTACCTCCCAGTTGAATTTAGACCATCCTCTGAATTTTATGTAAGCAACATCCATTCTTTTCCTTATCCCAACTTTGTTGCCACAATGATCTTTTTAATTAAGGCTTTCACCTCCCCTTTATACAAAGGTGCTACCACATTTACATCCTTGATTTTAAGTGATTGGCTAGAATGTCCACCACTTTGTTTCCTTCAATTCCAACATGGGCAGAGACAAATAAGAAATGGATACTTGAGCTTAGACCCTACAGCCTCAACGGATGTCTAATCTCAAAAAGAATGTCTGGTCTACAATTTGAAATACCTGTTCCAATAGATGTCAAAACCATGAATGAATCAGAGCACAGAAGTACATGATGAGGGTGTACTACTTAGACTCATTCCAAGGCTAAAATGATAGCACCCATCTCAGATGCGAATGCTGATACAATACTTTGATAATCTTTTCTTAATACTCACTTGAAACTTTGGAACATAAATACTTGAATGACCTGTTACTGGATCTTTTGAACCATCTGTATAGATATGTAAGAAACCATAATATCTGCCTTGTATATATTGCTGAACTATCTGTGTCACTGATATACAGTCAACCTTCATCTTGATCATTTCTTGAAGGCTTAAATCAACTACAGGCAAAGGGTTAAATGATGGAGGAGTGACAGAAGGTGAACATTATGACTCTATTCTGCAGTATGTAACTCAAGATTTTGTGCCCATTCATTTCCCATCCACCGAGAACTGAAGACCTTACAAATTTGGTGCTCCCAACACTCAACTAATGCAACTGAACCTCTTGACTATGTCTGCATGCTTTTATGCATTGAGTTGATTCCACATGATTGGCTGATTAGATATTTGTATTAAGGATATTTGCCACTGAGTGTATACTGTAAGCCTTGTGAACCTTATTCACTGATATTCATGCAATAGCCCTTAATAATTGATGCTGATTGTCTTGCATTCAATTATTGATAACTAATCACTGACTCTCAATCATGGAGACTATATTGTGACCCCCCCCCCATCCCCAGTTATTGGTTATTGTTGATCCTAATCATTAACAGTCATAGATGCCCCAGCAAGCTAGACCATCCTTTCCATATCCAGCTTGTCAAGACTAATCAGGGCCTTGTTTGTTACAACTAAGTCAAATCGGGTGATTGAGTTCAAGAGCCATGAAGTAATGCCGTAACTCTATACAGGAGGCTACAAAGGAGACTTACTAGGATGCTGCCTGGATTAGAGAGCATGAAATATGAGGATAGGTTGTGTGAGCTGGGCTTTTCTCTTTGGAGCAAAGGTGACTTGATGGAGGTATACAAATGATAAGAGGATAGAGTGGATAGCCAGAGACTCTTCCCCCCCCACCACCACCCCAGGGCAGATATAGCTAATAAGAGGGGGCTTAATTTTAAGGTGATTGGAAGAAGCTATAGGGGAGATGTCAGGGGTAAGTTTTTTTACACAGAGTAAAAAACAGAGTGGTGAATGCATGGAATACCCTGTCAGGGATGGTGGTAGAGGAAGATACATTAGGGACATTTAAAGACTCTTAGGTAAGCACATAGATGATTGAAAAATGAAGGGCTATGTAGGAGGTAAGGGTTTTATTTATCTTAAAGGAAGTTAAGAGGTCAGCACAACATTGTGGGCTAAATGGGCTGTACTGTGCTGTGATGATCTGTTTTTAAGTAATTTCACTCTTTTAAACTAGAGTTCAGCTGATTCAATGTTTCCTCGAAATAGAACACATTTCATACATGTTAATCTAGTAACAGATTCTAATGCATTCACACTTTTCTTTCAATAAGACCAATATCCTACACAGTTATCCAAATATGGTCTCACCAAGGTTCTGGATAATATCCCTGTGTTTGTATTCAATTCTTGTCACAATACATTATAACATTCTGTTAGCTTTCCTTCTTACTTGCCATACCTGCACATAGCTTTTCACAAATCATACATTAGGGCACCCAGATCCCTCTGTGTCTCAAAGCTCTCACCATTTTGATAATGCCCTTCTATTTCAGTTTTCTTAATGAAACCCACAGTTCAATATTATTCTTCCTTTGGCCACTCACTTAACCTACCTAAACCCATTTTTAGCTATCTTGTGCTCTCTTCACAAGCTTAGCCAAAATCCCTTCAAGGCTTTCATCAAATTAGTTACATAAATTATTAGAAGTTAGGTCTTGGCAACAGACTCTGTGACTCCACTTGCTGCACCTTGTCAACCAGAAAATAAACATCTACTCTGATTCTTTTAGCTACACAACACTCCAGCCATACGATTTCCAATATAGATTTTGTATGGCATTTTTTCCATTTCCAGTTCCTGGAAATCCATGTGCAGGACGTCTACTTGTATACAAGTAAGATATTAATTCTCTGGCCTTTGGTATTGTCACTTGCAAAGTGGTCGTCCATCACAGATAATAGCATTTTGGTCTTCAGTCAAAGAGATCCAGAGCATGCCATCAATAATTCATCCGCGCTGTGACCCTTGATGACTGAAACTCTTGCAGAGACTTTCACCCATTAATATTCACACAATTACATTCAGTTGCTAATGCTCATTCTGTGACCCTAGTTTATTGTCAGGTATAGATAGAGTGGCATGCAAAAGTTTGAGCACCCTGGTCAAAATTTTGGTTACTGTGAATAGCTAAGCGAGTAAAAGATGACCTGATTTCCAAAAGGCATACAGTTAAAGATGACACATTTCTTTAATATTTTAAGCAAGATTACTTTTTTATTTCCATCTTTTACAGTTTCAAAATAATAAAAAAGGAAAAGAGCCCAAAGCAAAAGTTTGGGCACTGTGCATGGTCAGTACTTAGTAAAACCCCCTCTGGCAAATATCACAGTTTGTAAATGCTTTCTGTAGCCAGCTGAGTTTTTCAATTCTTGTTTAGGGATTTTCACCCATTCTTCCCGGCAAAAGTCTTCTAGTTCTGTGAAATTCTTGGGCCGTCTTGCATTCACTGCACTTTTGAGGTCTACCCATAGATTTTCGATGATGTTTAGGTCAGGGGACTATGAGGGCCATAGCAAAACCTTCAGCTTGCACCTCTTGAGGTAGTCCATTCTGGATTTTGAGGTGTGTTTAGGATCATTATCCTGTTGTAGAAGCCATCCTCTTTTCATCTTCAGCTTCTTTACAGATGGTGTGATGTTTGCTTACAGAATTTGCTGGTATTTAATTGAATTCATTCTTCCCTCTACCAGTGAAATGTTCTCCATGGCTGCAACACAAGCCCAAAGCATGATTGATCCACCCCAGTGCTTAACAGTTGGAGAAGCATTCCTCCTGGAGTCTGAGATCATTGAATTTTTCAACAACTTCTACTGAGATGAGTGATATTAAAATAAATAGTGTTTTACATTAATGTTTAAAGAAAACTACTATGTAGTTCCAACTGTTCATATTCTATAAAAATTTAAAATAAGTGATGAAAATTAGTACTAAATTAATTATTCACATTTCATACCTGCATTTAATATTTTATTCCACACATTCTTGCAGGATCAAGGGCACATAGGTGTGGTGTAGATATGATGACAAGTACAAGGATGTGGTCTTGGGCTCTGATTTCTGAATTTAGGTTCATATACAATAGCTGTCCTTGACTTTGATATAGTATTTTGCTGGGCTATGATAATATTATGGGTGACCTGAATTATGGTGAATCTAGTTATTGTTGTTTTCTGGTATTGTGTTGTTGTAATGACATTTAATAGTACTATAGTTTGTAGAACAATGGGATGAAATGTTGCATTGGCTTATGCTGGAAATTCATGGTCTAGTTTATGAAGGTGGTTGTCTGGAAGGAATGACAATGAAGCATCTGATAGCATTTGAGTCCTGCTTCTAGCAGATTGGGATGGAACTGGGCCACTTTGAAGATTGTGAACACTGTTCCCTCTAAGTAAACTGCACTGGTGTGTGGCCGCACAGTAACTCAAATGCTCCCGTGCACATAGCCTTTTTTGTCGCACAGCTAGAATTTTCTTTTATATAATGATAAAAAAGACACCTGGACAAAAAAGACACATACGTTTGAATGCTGTTCATAGACTTCAGTTCAGCATTCAACACAATCATTCCTCACCACCTGATTGGAAAGCCCCCCCAGGGCTGTGTGCTCAGTCCACTGTTGTTCACTCTGATGACTCATGATTGTGCAGCAACACACAGCTCGAATCACATCAATAAGTTCACTGATGACACGACCGTGGTGGGTCTCATCAGCAAGAATGATGAGTCAGCATACAGAGAAGAGATGCAGCGGCTAACGGACTGGTGCAGAGCCAACAACCTGTTTCTGAACGTGGACAAAACAAAAGAGATGGTTGTTGACTTCAGGAGAGCACAGAGCGACTACTCTCCGCTGAACATTGACAGCTCTTCTGTTGAGATCATTAAGAGCACCAAATTTCTCACCTGGATCTCACTTGGTCCCTCAACACCAGCTCCATAGCCAAGAAAGCCCAGCAGCGTCTCTACTTTCTGTGAAGGCTGAGGAAAGTCCATCTCCCACCCCCCATCCTCATCACATTCTACAGGGGTTGTATTGAGAGCATCCTGAGCAACTGCATCACTGCCTGGTTCGGAAATTGTTCCATCACAGATCGCAAGGCCCTGCAGCGGATAATGAGGTCAGCTGAGAAGATCATCGGGGTCTCTCTTCCCACCATTACAGACATTTACACTACACGCTGCATTGGCAAAGCAAACAGCATGATGAAGGACCCCTTGCATCTGTCATGCAAACTCTTCTCCCTCCTGCCATCTGGGAAAAGGCACTGAAGCATTCAGGCTATCACGACCAGACTATGTAACAGTTTCTTCCCCCAAGCCATCAGACTCCTCAATACCCAGAGTCTAGACTGACATCTACATCATTTATTATATTCAAATTTGTCCTCTACCGTGCCTATCGTTTTGTTTATTATTAATTAATTAATTAATTATTGTTCTGTCCTGCACTGTTTTGTGCACTTTATGTAGTCTTGTGTAGTCTGTAGTCTAGTGTAGTTTTTGTGTTGTTTTTACGTAGTCTAGTGTAGCCTTGTGCTGTCTCACATAGTATAGTGTAGTTTTGTGTTGTTTCATGTAGCACCATGGTCCTGGAGGAATGTTGTTTCATTTTTACTGTGTACTGTACCAGCAGTTTATGGTTGAAATGACAATAAAAGTAACTAGATTTGACTTGATATACTGTAATTGTGAAATACGTGTTAATGAACATAATCATACCATATAACCATATAACAATCACAGCACGGAAACAGGCCATCTTGGCCCTCCTAGTCCGTGCCGAACCCTTAATCTCACCTAGTCCCACCTACCCGCACTCAGCCCATAACCCTCCACTCCTTTCCTGACAATATACCTATCCAATTTTACCTTAAATGACACAACTGAACTGGCCTCTACTACTTCTACAGGAAGCTCATTCCACACAGCTATCACTCTCTGAGTAAAGAAATACCTCCTCGTGTTTCCCTTAAACTTCTGCCCCCTAACTCTCAAATCATGTCCTCTCGTTTGAATCTCCCCTACTCTCAATGGAAACAGCCTATTCACGTCAACTCTATCTATCCCTCTCAAAATTTTAAATACCTCGATCAAATCCCCCGTCAACCTTCTACGCTCCAATGAATAGAGACCTAACTTGTTCAACCTTTCTCTGTAACTTAAGTGCTGAAACCCAGGTAACATCCTAGTAAATCGTCTCTGCACTCTCTCTAGATATTGATATCTTCCTATAATTCAGTGACCAGAACTGTACACAATATTCCAAATTTGGCCTTACCAATGCCTTGTACAATTTTAACATTACATCCCAACTTCTGTACTCAATGCTTTGATTTATAAAGGCCAGCTTTCCAAAAGCCTTCTTCACCACCCTATCTACATGAGACTCCACCTTCAGGGAACTATGCACTGTTATTCCTAGATCTCTCTGTTCTGCATTCCTCAATGCCCTACCATTTACCCTGTATGTTCTATTTGGATTATTCCTGCCAAAATGTAGAACCTCACACTTCTCAGCATTAAACTTTTCTAAACATTTTCTAAATAATAAACATGCTACAAACTTTACTCTAAAACACTTTAGAGCTTCAACATATTTACAGTGCCAGTGTTTCAAGTTACTCCACTGTTACAAACTCTAGCAATAAGTGCAGAATGGAAATTGGTAGTTCACTGTTAATAAGCTGCTGGCTTGCTGAACTCTGATGCCTATAGTCAAAGTATCTTCTGTTACATACCCCGTAACTGGGTGTCTTACCAGCAAAGTTAGAGGTGTCCGTTGGAGTCTGGTACTATTTTCAAAACAGTGTTTATTAGTAAAATATATGAATCAATATCAACAATGCAAATATACAGATAATACACATTAGCAATAACTAAACCTAAAAGTTTGGATATAATAATAATCAATAATAAATAAGCTCTGTCGGTGTCTAGGGGATAATGAAGTATCATGGGAAAGTATAAAGTTCAGTTCATACAGGCTGAGGTAGTTGTTGGTCGATGTGTTGTAATTGTTGGAGAGAGAGAGAGAGAGAGAGAGGGAGAGAGAGCAAACACTGACAGCCAGTCAAACCTTCCTTTACGTTCTTGATCCGTCGATGTGTTGTTGTGGTCATTCAGGTATGACCCCTCTGTCCTTTAGTTAGACCGTTCTTCTATGATGGACTCGTCACCCAGGCAAGGGTGGACACACACACAAGCCCCCACCGGCCTCGCTATAAACACTGTGAGTTAAAATTGACCGAACCTTCATTCGGTCTCTGATGCCCCACACTTTTCTCGTGGGTTCCAACACTTAAACAGTGCTCACTAGTGTGACTCTTGGTGCGTCTGAGGGGTGTCTCCCCAGACCTCACTTTTATCCCTATTCACGGGGTCTCAGATGTCAATCAGTTTTGAATGGCTTAGCCCATCAAACCAGCCCACTCTGGCTGTCCACTGAGCAATTTTAATGAACAGAATAGTACCAAGTAAACAGCCCTCTCCGGAGCCGTAAGTCTTACAGGAGTCATACTATGGTCTCTCTCTCCCGGTGTTATCTCACCCTTGTCTGAAGCAAATGTTCCAGTCCCAGTATGTTTTTGTTCCATCTCTTTCTCTCTCATTAGCAGCCTGGCAACAGTAACGGTTTGTAATTCTCCCAGGGGAGGGGACATGGGCAACCCTGCACCCTTCTGCCTATCAGAGCTGTTCATCCTTTGTAACACTTCTTTTTGCCATTGTGCCTATCAGTCAATTTGACATTGTTTACCAGTGTTGTGAGTTGTGGTTTGTGTTTGCTTGATGTGAAAAATTCTATATTCTGACTTATTTAGTAAGTAATCTTTCAAAAAAGTCATCATCTATTTAAATTTTAAAAAAATGTTAGAACAAGGTAAATATTTCTTTCCATAAAATTGTTTGCATGACTGGGTAATTTTTGACTTGTTAAATTTTTCAAATATTTTTTAATAATCTCAAAAAATAATTATTTTTAGACCTATGGATGTCAAAAAGAAAAGCAAAAGAAGAATTAAGTGCTTTGAAGAACAAAGCTGTACATTTAAAGTAGGAAGGATTTTGCAACGTAGATACTTGAACTATTCTCTGCATCATAAAAAAAATTGGAGATTTTTTTGCATTTTAAAATGTATGTGGCATTTGTGTGGAAAAGCAGAGGTTGGAGGAAAGTTCAGTAGTGGAAATGAATGGGAATAATGTAAATTAGATTATTTAAAATGACATCCTCACCAGAGAATTCATATAGATGCAATTACCAAATCACACAACCAGAAGGAATATGGAATTTTGGCATGTTAACTGAAACTCCAAAAGAGCGTGAGCATGAAACCAGATGTGCGAAAATAGTCTAATTCTGATATGGTGAAACTGGTAATTGAAAGTATTATCTTAGGAATTAAAATTAATGCTTCTATGTATTCCGTGCAAGAAATTCATATGTAACTGGCCGAATAAGTAAATATACCAGCGAGTTGGTGCAGAAAGAGCCATGTTTTTGAGCTTGTTGAGGATGTCAGTTTTGTGCTTCAGAAGCGGATAATGGGAAGAATTATGGAAATCTTTTCATACACATATTTTCAGAAGGCATTTGATAAAGTCCCACATAGGAGATTGGTGGGTAAAATCAAAGCTCATGGCATCGGGGGGGAAGACATTGACATGGATAGAAAACTGTTTGGCAGATAGAAAGCAAAGGGTAGCGGTGAATGGGTGTTTCTCGGAATGGCAGGTGGTGACTAGTGGGGTGCCACAGGGCTCGGTATTGGGACCACAGCTGTTTACAATTTACGTCAACGATTTAGATGAAGGCATTGAGAATAACATCAACAAATTTGCTGATGATACACGTGATGAGGATGTTAGGAGAATTCAGGGTGACTTGGAAAGGCTGGGTGAGTGGGCAGATACTTGGCAGATGACGTTTAATGTGAATAAGTGTGAGGTTATTCACTTTGGGAGTAAAAACAGGAAGGCAGATTATTATCTGAATGGTGTAGAGTTAGGTAGGGGAGAAATACAAAGAGATCTAGGAGTCCTTGTTCATCAGTCTCTGAAGGTGAATGAGCAAGTGCAGCAGGCAGTGAAGAAGGCTAATAGAATGTTGGCCTTTATTACAAAGGGAATTGAGTACAAAAGCAAGGAAATCCCCTTGCATTTGTACAGGGCCCTGGTGAGACCACACCTGGAGTATTGTGTACAGTTTTGGTCTCCAGGGTTAAGGAAAGACATCCTGGCTGTAGAGGAAGTGCAGCGTAGATTCACAAGGTTAATTCCTGGGATGTCTGGACTGTTTTACGCAGAGAGGTTAGAGAGACTGGGCTTGTACACGCTGGAATTAAGGAGATTGAGAGGGGATCTGATTGAAACATATAAGAGAGGGGGCGGATAGGAGATTTTGTGGGGAAGATCGGGGGTCTCTGATGATATGTTGCTTCCCTGGTGCTGGGGTCCGAGACATCTCAGAAAGGGTGCAGGTTATTCTCAAGAGGGAGGGCAAGAATCCAGATGTTGTGGTCCATGTAGGGACCAATTACGTGGGTAGGATGAGTGGGGGGGTCCTGCGTAGGGAGTTCAGGGAGTTAGGTGTGAAGCTGAAGGGCAGGACCTCGAGGGTAACAATCTCAGGATTGCTACCTGTGCCACGTGTGAGTGAGGCAAGAAACAGAAAATTATAAAGATTAATACATGGCTGAGAGGATGGTGCAGGAGGGAGGGCTTCAGGTTTGTAGATAATTGGGCTTTGTTCCAGGGAAGGTGGGATCTGTTCCGAAGGTACGGTTTACACCTGAACTGGAGCGGTACTAACATTCTTGCAGGGAAGTTTGCCAGTGCTACTTGGGGGGGGTTTAAACTAAATTTGCAGGGGGCGGGGATCCAGAATGTGAGAGAGGATAGCGAGAGGAAGAATAAAGGACAGGTGGGGACTACACGGTTCCAGAATATTAAGTGTGTAGTAGAGAAAGGTGAGGTGGAACAAGTGATAAGGAGGACACATGTACAGAGGGATGGTCTGACGGAACATGAAGTTAAATGTGTTGAAAGAATAAGTAAATTTAGGAAGGACAACAAAATTCTAGGGGCATATAGCCTGATGGGAGTTCGGGGAGCTGGGTTAAGCACAATAGGCAGCGATTCAAACAGAGAGAGGAGAAATGGGCTAAAAATTCTATATCCGAATGCATGAAGTGTCAGAAATAAGGCGGATGAGCTTGAAGCTCAGGTGCAAATGGGTAACTATGATGTTGTTGGGATAACGGAGACATGGCTGCAGGGAGATCAGACCTGGGAAATGAATATACAAGGGTATACGTGCTATCGTAGGGAAAGAAATGTGGGCAGAGGGGATGGGGTGGCCCTGTTGGTGAGGAATGAGATTCAGTCCTTTGCAAAGGGGGACATAGGGAAAGGAGAAGTAGAGTCTGTGTGGATAGAATTGAGGAACAGTACGGGCAAAAAGACCCTAATGGGTGTTGTCTACAGGCCACCAAACAGTAGCATGGATATTGGGTGCAAGTTGAATAGGGAGTTAACATTGGCATGTGGCAAAGGTAATGTCTCAGTAGTTATGGGGGATTTCAACATGCAGGTGAACTGGGAGAATCAGGTTGGTGCTGGACCCCAGGATAGGGAGTTTGTAGAGTGCCTAAGGGATGCATTCTTGGAACAGCTTGTACGAGAGCCGACCAAGGACAAGACTATTCTGGATTTAGTGTTGTGTAATGAACAGGATCTGATAAGTGATCTTGCAGTAAAGGAGCCATTAGGAGGTAATGATCATAATATGATAAGTTTTTATCTGCAATTTGAGAAGGATAAGGGCAGATCAGTGGTGTCAGCATTGCAGTTGAACAGGGGAAACTATGGAGCCATGAGGGAGGAGCTGGCCAAAGTTGACTGGACGGATATCCTAGCAGAAAAGACAGTGGAACAGCAATGGCAGGTATTCTTGGGAATAATGCACAAGGTGCAAAATCAGTTCATCCCCCGGAGAAGGAAGGATTCAAAGGGGGGAAAGGGGCCACAGTGGTTGTCAAAGGAAGACGGAGATTGCATAGCATTAAAAAAAAAGGAAGTATGACAGAGCTAAGGTGAGTGGGAGGACAGATGATTGGGAAGTTTTTAAGGAACAACAGAACTTAACTAAAAAGGCAATACGGGGAGAAAAAATGAGGTACGAACGCAAACTAGCCAGGAATATAAAGGAAGATAGCAAAAGCTTTTTTAGGTATGTGAAGAGAAAGAAGATAGTTAAGAACACTGCTGGGCCCTTGAAGAATGAATTGGGTGAAATTGTTATGGGAAACAGAGAAATGGCAGAAGAATTTAATGAGTACTTTAGATCTGTTTTCATTAAGGAAGACACAAGCAATCTCCCAGATGTATGGATGGCCCAAGGACATAGGGTAACAGAGGAAATTAAACAGATTGACATTAGGAAGGAAACAGTGATGAGTAGACTGATGGGACTGAAGGCTGACAAATCCCCAGGTCCAGATGGTCTGTATCCTAGGGTACTAAAGGAGGTGGCCCTGGAAATTGCAGATGCATTGGTAATCATTTTCTAATGTTCCTTAGATTCAGGATCAGTTCCTGAGGATTGGAGAATGGCTAATGTTATCCCACTTTTTAAGAAAGGAGGAAGGGAGAAAACAGAGAACTATCGACCTGTCAGCCTGACATCGGTGGTGGGGAAGATGCTAGAGTCCATTATTAAGGATGAAATAGTGGCATATCTAGATAGCAGTGATAGGATTGGGCCGAGCCAGCATGGATTTACCAAGGGCAAATCATGCTTGACTAATCTGTTGGAGTTTTTCGAGGATGTAACCAGGAAGTTAGACGGGGGAGATCCAGTGGATGTAGTGTACCTCGATTATCAGAAGGCATTTGATAAGGTCCCACATAGGAGATTGGTGGGTAAAATCAAAGCTCATGGCATTGTGGGGAAGACATTGACATGCATAGAAAACTGGTTGGCAGATAGAAAGCAAAGGGTAGCAGTGAATGGGTGTTTCTCGGAATGACAGGTGGTGACTAATGGGGTGCCACAGGGCTCGGTATTGGGACCACAGCTGTTTACAATTTACGTCAACGATTTAGATGAAAGCATTGAGAATAACATCAGCAAATTTGCTGATGATACTAAGCTGGGTGGCAGTGTGACATGTGATGAGGATGTTAGGAGAATTCAGGGTGACTTGGATAGGCTGGGTGAGTGGGCAGATACTTGGCAGATGATGCTTAATGTGAATAAGTGTGAGATTATCCACTTTGGGAGTAAGAACAGGAAGGCAGATTATTATCTGAATGGTGTAGAGTTAGGTAAGGGAGAAATACAAAGAGATCTAGGAGTCCTTGTTCATCAGTCACTGAAGGTGAATGAGCAAGTGCAGCAGGCAGTGAAGAAGGCTAATGGAATGTTGGCCTTTATTACAAAAGGAATTGAGCACAAGAGCAAGGAAATCCTCTTGCATTTGTACAGGGCCCTGGTGAGACCACACCTGGAGTATTGTGTACAGTTTTGGTCTCCAGGGTTAAGGAAGGACATCCTGGCTGTAGAGGAAGTGCAGCATAGATTACGAGGTTAATTCCTGAGATGTCTGGACTGTCTTACGCAGAGAGATTAGAGAGACTGGGCTTGTACATGCTGGAATTAAGGAAATTGAGAGGGGATCTGATTGCAACATATAAGATTATTAAGGGATTGGACAAGATAGAGGCAGGAAATATGTTCCAGATGCTGGGAGAGTCCAGTACCAGAGGGCATGGTTTGAGAATAAGGAGTAGGTCATTTAGGACAGAGTTAAGAAAAAACTTCTTCTCCCAGAGAGTTGTGGGGGTCTGGAATGCACTGCCTCAGAAGGTAGTGGAGGCCAATTCTCTGGATGCTTTCAAGAAGGAGCTAGATAGGTATCTTATGGATAGGGGAATCAAGGGATATAGGGACGAGGCAGGAACCGGGTATTGAAAGTAGATGATCAGCCATGATCTCAAAATGGCGGTGCAGGCTCGAAGGGCCGAATGGTCTACTTCTGCACCTACTGTCTAATTGCTGAGGAAAGTATAGCCATTCTGCACAGAAAATGTTAATTCGGTATTTTAAGTTTCAACTGTAAAATGAAACTTTCTATAAGACTGAGTGTTTTGAAACTACCTGCATGTGACAGTATCACTATTATTGAAACAACAGTCTTGATATTCAAAAAAATGGTGATGTTTACATCAGACCAGGCAAGTGTTATGCTCGGAAAGAAAGGATTCAAAGGATTGAATGATGGTGTGACAGCAATTCTTCAACAGGGGTGGGGGGGAGCATCTGTCTGGGCAGCATTGCCTTGCACACACAGAAGACCTGTGATAGACGACGCATGGAGAAAAGAATCAATTATGCAGGATTTAGAAACTCTATGTATACAATGTTCAACAGGTCATTGATTAAAATGGAAAACTGGAAGAATTAGCTAATGTCACAGAATATTATGTTGTGTCGTTTAGACCACTAAACAAAGATGGCTGTCAAGACATTTTGCATTTAATGATTTAATGAGGAATTACGAAGTTTTATCCTGTATTGCAAAGAATAAGTTATTGAATGTAACGATTCAATCAACAACTGCTGCCTGAAGACTTTGACCAATTCACAATATCAAGTAGCATTAACTGTCCTTAACAATGTTTTTGAAGATTTGGAATCTCTTTGTAAATTCCTTCAGAAAAACAGTTTGAATACAATTGAAGCACTGCAGTATGCAAGAGCAAAAATTACAAGTTACGATCACAGTATCTTGGTGATCCCTGTACTGAAGTGACAAAATGAAAGATCTGCTTGCACCTATAAATTCTGGTGTCGATACTACTATTATTCGATTCATTCAACATGTGTGATGAGTGAAGGCATGCTTTTGACCCCGTTGCTATTGCAAATGCAACCAATTTTAAATTTGGGAAAGAGAACGTTGTATGACAAAAAATAAACATTCAGCTACTATTATGAACTATTCCAAAAGCGTTGCTTCAAAAATATCGCAGCAATACCGTGATTTCAAATCTGTTGTTTCTGAGAAAGTTAAAACTGTTCACTGATGTTCACTGTTAAGATGTTCGCTGATACTTTGAACTACATGCTTAGAAACCAAGGATGCGACGAACTGTCAATTCTTGTTGACCTTGTTGGAACATTTCAAGTTTCTGGTGCTTTTGGTCATATGAATTCAATCAAATGTAAATCCAGAAATGGACCAGAAGTGGAATATTTGGATGATCTAATGAGGATTAAGATGCATCTTTCATCTGGATGTGAAATTAATCAGCACAGTGTTTATAGGTAATGCATTTGTAATAAAACAGATGAGGAAAAGTTTGCGAAACATGAAAGATGTCCTTTGTACTGTATGTCATTATACTCAATAACCGTGTAAAATCAAAATGTGATTTTTCAATTTTCATTCTATTCATAGTATGCATATTACAAAAAAATGAAGTGCCACGCAGTTCAGTTTTCAGGCAGTGCAAAAATTTCCTGCTCAGAACAATGCGTTGTTCTGTGCAGCTGTAAAAAAAGAAAGAATGTTGATTGGGAAGTCTGGGTCCTAAAGATTTGTATGCTGCCCTTACCTGACAGGTTTAGATGGGAAAAGGCCACTTCAGCCTGTAATTGCATTTTCAGACATTCCTGTTACCTCTCAAAAATATTAGAATTGTATATTCTTTACACTGTCCTTTTAAGAGTGGTGCTCAATTTTACTTATTTGCCTATGTAAACAGATCCAAAAAATACTCGAATCGGAGCATTCACCAACCCTGCCTCTGGGTACTAAATTTGATACATACTATACTTTGGTACTGTATTAGGTTCTGAGGAGATCAGCAATCTGTTCACTTTAAAAGGAAAAGTGACTTGCTACACTTGCTTGTGTAATGTTGATAGGACTGTGACTCACAAATCTTGACCCTTGTATTGGAAATGCAATTTTTTGCACGCTGAACAATGACTTTTGTTGCCCATTAGTTATTACAAGTAAACCAGGACAAAGGTTTCACTGTTTTGTTTTTTGTTGTTGTTCAGTAGAAGCACTTGTCCTTCTTAGTCAGAGGTCATAAGTTCAAGCACCCTCAAAATCTTGTCCAACAGTGCAGGTTATAATATCCAGTTTGCTAAATGATGTTGTCTTCATCAGGTGGCGGTATTGGAGACTCCATGTTATTTCAAGATGAGACCTAGCTCTGTAAGCAAGATTCCTAAAATAAGGCCTAAGAATTGAAATACCTTTCTTATTATCATTGTTTCCTCTATAGTATTTGTCAGCATGTTGTTGAATATCTGAACAACTTTAGATTGTGAACCTGTCTTTCTGCATTGTAGATCTGTTGTTTGGGTCACACCACTCCAACCTACTTAATCCTCAGCAGCGTTAGATTATCAAAAAGATGGATTCAACTTTGTTTTATAAGTAACACAATATCCACAACATTTACCTCTATTCCCTTCAATTTTAAGTAATGAACTTGACACCATTTCCAGTCAGGGTTTCACCTTGGTAGCCTGTTCTATTCTTTTTTTGGTTGATATAGCTTTAAACAAGTCAACATAATCATGGATCAGCCCATGATTGAATGGAGGTGCAGACTCGATGGGCTAAATGGCCTACTTCTGTTCCAGTATCTTATAGCCTTATAATGAGGAAAAGGTATATTTATAGCCACAATCACCCCTACAAATACCTTACTTTCAATCCCACTGCTTATCTACTGTTTGGACGTAACTAACAGATTATCTGTCAATATTCCTGATTATCCAAAAAGTCTAATTGAGAGTGAATCCTAAGAATGGTGGGTAAAATTGGGGGGAGGTCTAATGTTCGGTGGAAGCAGCTGAACAGAGATTGGGTCAGAATTTTGGAAGGTGTTTTATAGAATCAAGAACTAAACAAAGCACACAGCAGAGAGAGAGAGATGCAGAGAAAAAAACATTTCTGTAGCATTGTCATTAATAAAAAATTTATTCTGTGACACACAATAGGTAGAAGGGAGTTTGCAATTACCTTGTCTGGTGTGTTCAAATATGGACATTTCTATCCCAACCCATCTGAAAGACTTACATAAAACATTGGAACAGAACTAAGCCATTTGGCCCACCGTCTGCTTCATCATTTGATCATGTCTATTCCATTTCCCTCTCAACCCCATTCTCCTGCCTTCCCCCTGTAACCTTTCACACCCTGATTAATAAAGAATCTACCAATACCCACCTTACACACAATGATCTAGCCTCCACAGCTGCCCGTGGCCATGAATTCCAGTTTCACCACCCTCTGCTAAAGAAATTCCTACTCATGTCCATTTTAATTTGGCATTGCTCTATTCTTAAGTTATGTCCTCTGGTCCTAGACTCCCCTACTATAGGAAGCATCTTCTCCACACCTTAGCTAGGCCCTTCAACATTCAGTAGGTTTCAATGAGATCCCCCTCATTCTTATAAATTCCTGAGTACAGGCCCAGAGCCAAACTCTTTACACATGACAAACCTTTCATTCCTGGAATCATTTTGTGAACCTCCTTTAAACCCTCTCCTATGTCCGCACATCCTTTTTTAGATAAGAGTCCAAAAGCTTCCCTAAGTCTCCAAGTAAGGCCTCACCAGTGTCTTATAAAACCTCAGCATTACATCCATGATTTATATTCTCGTCTCAGAATTAATGCCAACATTACATTTGCCTTCCTCACTGACTCAACCTGCAAGTTAACCTTTAGGAAACCCTGCATGAGGGCTCCCAAATCCCTTTGCACCTCAGATTTTTGAATTTTCTCCCCTTCTACCAAAGTGCATAACTGTACATTCCCAACATTGTATTTCATCTGCCACTTCTTTGCCCATACTCCTAACCTGCCCAAGTCCTTTTGCAGCTATCTGCTTCCTCAACACACCCCACTGTCCACCTATCTTGGCCACAAAGCCATTGATTTCATCATCCAGATTATTGACATATAACATAAAAAGTCACTGGCCATCCGAAAAGAGATCCCTTTATACCCTCTTTGCTTCTTGTCAATCAGCTATTGCTTTATCCATGATAGTATCTTTCCTGTAATACCATAGGCTCTTATCTATTTAAGCAGCCTCACATGTGGCACCTTGTCAAAGGCCTTTTTAATATCCAAGTACATAATATTCATCAATTCTCCTTTGTCTATCTTGCTTATTATTTCTTCAAAGAATTCCAGCATATGTCAGGTTAAGATTTCCCTTAAGAAAACTATGCTGACTTCAGTCTATTTTACTATGTGCCTCCAAGTATTCCAAAACATCGTCCTTAACAATCAACTCCATCTTCCCAACCGCTGAGGATAAGCTAACTGGCCTGTAATTTCCTTTTTCCTGGCCTCTCTGTTCTTGATGGATAAAGTGACATTTGTTATTTTCTAGTCTTCTGGAACCAAGCCAGAATCTATTCTGGAAAGATCATCACTAATGGCTCCATAATCTCTTTCAGAACTTTCCCGTGTAGTCCATCTGGTCCAGGTAACTTACCTACCTTCAGACCTTTCAGCTTTTCAAGTACCTTCTCCCTAATAAGGCTCTCACTTCTGCCCCAACTCTCTCAAACATCCAGCATACTGCTAGTGTCTTCCAGTGAAGATTGATGCAAAATATTTAATAATTTTGTCTGCCATTTCCTTGTCCCCCATGACTACATATCCAACATCATTTTCTAGTGGCCTGATATCTACTCTTTTGTTCTTTATACCCCAAAAAACATTTGGTATCCTCTGATATTGTGGGCTAGCTTTGCTACATCTCATCTTTTCACTCCATATGATTAAGAAGCATCCCAATCCTTTAACTTCCCACTAATTTTTTGGTCTATTATATGCCTTCTTTCGCCTTCGACTTCCCTTGTCAGCCACGACTATGTCATCTTGCCTTTAGAGATATATCTATCCCGCATCTTTGCTGCTCTGCTAGTATCCCTTCAATCAATTTTGGCCAGCTCTTCTCTAATGCCTCTGCAATTCCCTTTACTCTGCTGTAATGCCACTAACTAACCTCTCCCTTTCAAATTGCAGAGTGAATTCGATCATATTATGATCACCAACTCCCAAGGGTTCCTTTACCTTAAGCTCTCTCATCAAATCCAGTTCATCAAACAACACCCAATCCATAACAGCTGATCTCCCAGTGAGCTCAAAACCACAAGCTGCTCCAAAAAACCATCTTGTAGGAATACTACAAATTCTCTCTTGGGATCCAAAATCAGCCACAACCTATTTCCCCAATCTACCTGCGTATTGAAATACCCAGTGACTATTGTAATATTGCCCTCTTACAAATTACAATGGGAGATAGAAGAGGAATGTATCTCAGATTCTGACTACTATTCAGAGCCAAATGCAACTCCCATCAGTGTACTTTTTAAACCTTGAGTTCCTTAACTCTACTCACAGGGACTTTACTTCTTCTGATCTTTAGCTCTTTAAGGATTTGATTTCATTTTCTTAAGCAAGAGCCACACCACCCCCTCTTGCCTACATAGCAGTCCTTTCGAGGCAATAGTTTTGTTGACACAATCCTCTAGCTACCCAGTTTGAATCTTGACCTTGGATGCTGCCTGTGTCAATTACTGATGCAGGTTAGTTACTTATTAATTAGTTATTGCCCTTAGGGACCATGGGTGACAGAGTTGGGACAATGGGTGTAGTTGAACATGCAAGGGGGAAAATTCGGTTAAGGCAGAAAAGGGCTGGTGGTTGACAGTTGGAAAGATTTTTTTCTGGACTGCATGACTAACAAGTGATTATATGTGAAACATTACTGGGAAGGACATTAGGTGGGGAAAACGTGTCCATACTAGAGGCAAGGAAAGAAGCATGCAAGTCATTTTAATACTTTACATCAAAAGAAATACAGTATCCAGTATTAAAAAATATTCTTTAAGAGCTGGTACAGGAAGGAAAGATTGTCCAGTTTTTCTCACCACTCAACTTTGAGTCACTCTGTCGGGGGGGGGGTTAGAGAACCAGGAGAAATGGCACTGAATGTCAGCTGAAGGCAATCTTGTCATTCCCCTGCCTTTCTCTTTCAGGCTGGCGCAGTCTCAGTTCTTTGAGCAAACTAAAAGCTCTTTGGATCATGGCCACAAATGTAACCTTATCTCTACAAACAACATTTCTACTGGGGGAAACAGATGAGATCATCTCGGTCATCTTCAACCCTTTCAGGTCCTCAACACCTTTATTTTCCCCATAAGGAAAACTTTGCAGTGACTGCAGTCCCTCCTCCAACCTCAGTTGTTTTCAGAGAAGAAAAAAAAATACCTGGGCCATATGTTCATTGTCACAGAACCTTTCTGAAAAAGAACAAATAGTCAAGTTTGGGACTCACAATGTGTGAGCAATTGAGAAAGCAGTTCAACTTCCTCAAAACTGCTTATACAAGGACTTTCTCAAGAATGGCAAGTAACTCAGAAAGCTGGAACTAGTCTGAAATCAAAGGCTAAGACTAGCAGTATAGTTGTATTTACAATATACCTTTTTACCTTCGGGTATCTGCCGGCATGATCATTCATTAAATACTTAGAAAAATCCGTGACCATCAAGTTTTGGACAACTTTAATAAATTCTTCACATCCCGTTAACTTCCCCCACTTCCAAAACAAAAAGAAAAGTTCGACAAAACAGTATCTCCCAAGAATCAGTCTATTTTTATAACAAATCACGGCATTAAAGTCCCTTTATTAATAAATACAAAAAAGTGAAAAACGATGGAGAATGTACAGTCATGAAACAGTGGCTAGGGCATCATTAGAGATCGGTACGTGATTTGGCAGCATGGGGCGCGTACTTGGGCATCAGGTCAGTGATTTTCTGGATGAAGTCCGATTTTTCAGCACAGCCTTTACAAGACTCGCCCCACTCATCCAGGATCTTCTTCAGTTCCTTGACCCGTAGTTTCTTCAGATCCACTGTGCTCAGATCCACCTGCTTGTCTGTTATTTGGCACAGCAGAAAGGAAAGACAGGTATATAGTCAGTGATATTATCCTTAACCCCTCTCCCAAAGTAAATCTCTGTAGCTGAAAAAATAGTTATGTGCAAACATTGATGTTTGATTACTTTCTCTGTTCAGCACAGGATATAGCAGCCAAAAAACCAGGCACTTAGTTTTGAAGTTATGCCACATCAACTTTCACACCCATCCAAGTGCAATGATTTTTTTAAAAAAACCATTCAATTCAAAACACAGGAGCAAACACGAAAAATACCCCTCAGATCTGTCAACTCAAGATTGTAAATCAGATTTTCATGGACAGCATAACCCATGCCTTGTGATTCAGGTGTGTACCATCACTGAGCCAAAAGTGCTTCAGTTCATTGCTAATTAGCGAGGAGCTCACTGACTTTACTCATCACCAAAAGGGAAGCATAGAGACACAGGCAAATTCAAATGAGCCCGCAGACTTGAAATTAACCTGCAAATGTTCTACCCATTTGCCATGTTATTTTCGTGAAAATGTCACTGCAAACAGATGAAATTATTCCTTGTATCCTGGACAATGGAAGAAATGTGGCAAATTTTCAGGGAATATTTGTGTAGAGTTCTGCATAGGTATGTTACAATGAGACAGGGAAGTTATGGTAGGGTACAGGAACCGTGGTGTACAAAGGCTGTAATAAATCTAGTCAAGAAAAGCTTACAAAAGTTTCAGAGAGCGAGGTAATGTTAGAGATCTAGAAGATTATAAGGCTAACAGGAAGGAGCTCAAGAAATAAATTAGGAGAGCAGAAGGGGCCATGAGAAGGCCTTGGCAGACAGAATTAAGGAAAACCCCAAAGGCATTCTACGAGTATGTGAAGAGCACGAGGCTGAGAAGTGGCAGATGGAGTTCAACCTGGAGAAGTGTGAGGTGGTACACTTCAGAAGGACAAACTCCAAGGCAGAGTACAAAATAAATGGCAGGATACTTGGTAGTGTGGAGGAGCAAAGGGATCTGGGAGTACATGTCCACAGATCCCTGAAAGTTGCCTCACAGGTAGATAGGATAGTTAAGAAAGCTTATGGGGTGTTAGCTTTCATAAGTCTAAGGATAGAGTTTAAGAGACGCGTCATAATGCTGCAGCTCTATAAAACTCTGGTTAGGCCACACTTGGGAGTACTGTGCCCAGTTCTGGTTGCCTCACTATAGGAAGGAGGTGGAAGCATTGGAAAGGGTACAGAGGAGATTTACCAGGATGCTGCCTGGTTTAGAGAGTGTGGATTATGATCAGAGATTAAGGGAGCTAGGGCTTTACTCTTTGGAGAGGAGGAGGATGAGAGGAGACATGATAGAGGTGTACAAGATATTAAGAGGAATAGACAGAGTGGACAGCCTGCACCTCTTCCCCAGGGCACCACTGCTCAGTACAAGAGAACATGGCTTTAAGGTAAAGGGAGGGAAGTTCAAGGGGGATATTAGAGGAAGGTTTTTCAGAGAGTGGTTGGTGCGTGGAATGCACTGCCTGAGTCAGTGGTGGAGGCAGATACACTAGTGAAGTTTACTAGTGTATAGACAGGTATATGGTGGAATTTAAGGTGGGGGGGTTATATGGGAGGCAGGGTTTGAGGGATGGCACAACATTGTGGGCTGAAGGGCCTGTAATGTCCTGTACTATTCTATGTTTTTCTATAAGATGTGAAAGAATAGGACCTATCAAGTGTGAAAGTGGGGAAGTGTGTATGGAACCGGAGGAAATAGCAGAGGTACTTAATGAATACTTCACTTCAGTATTCACTATAGAAAAGGATCTTAGTGATTGTAGTGATGACTTGCAGCAGACTGAAAAGCTTGAGCATGAGATATTAAGAAAGAAGATGTGCTGGAGCTTTTGGAAAGCATCTAGTTGGAGAAGTCGCCAGGACAGGACAAAATGTACCCCAGGCTGCTGTGGGAGGCGAGGGAGGAGATTGCTGAGCCTCTGGCAATGATCTTTGCATGGGGATGGGAGAGGCTCCCAAGGATTGGAAGGTTGCGGATCTGTTCCGGGACCCTTACTCTTTGTTGTGGATAGTGTGGAAGGCTGTCAGAGGTTACAGCCGGACATTGAAAGGATGCAAAACTGGGCTGAGAAGTGGCAGATGGGAGTTCAACCCAGATAAGTGTGAAGTGGTTCATTTTGGTAGGTCAAATATGATGGCAGAATATAGTATTAATGGTAAGACTCTTGGCAGTGTGGGGGATCAGAGGGATCTTGGGGTTCAAGTCCATAGGATGCTCAGAGCAGCTGCGTAGGTTGACTCTGTAGTTAAGAAGGCGTATGGCATATTGGCCTTCATCAATCTTGGAGTTGAATTCAGGAGCCGAGAGGTAATGTTGCAGCTATATAGGACCCTGGTCAGATCCCACTTGGAGTACTGTGCTCTGTTCTGGTCACCTCTCTACAGGAAGGACGTGGAAACGATAGAAAGGGTGCAGAGGAGATTTATAAGGATGTTGCCTGGATTGGGGAGCATGCCTTATGAGAATAAGTTGAGTGAGTGAACTCGGCCTTTTCTCCTTTGAGCGAAGGAGGATGAGAGGTGACCTGACAGAGGTGTACAAGATGATGACAGGCATTGATCATGTGGCTTTTTCCCAGGGCTGAAATGGCTAGCACGAGAGGACACAGTTTTAAGGTGCTTGGAAGCAGGTACAGAGGAGACGTCAGGGGCAAGTTTTTTTTCCCAAAAAGAGTAGTGAGTGTGTGGAATGGGCTGCCGGCAACGGTGGTGGAGGCGGATACAATAGGGTCTTTTAAAATACTTTTGGATAGGTTCACGGAGCTCAGTAAAATAGAGGACTATAGGTAAGCCTAGTAATTTCTAAGGTAGAGAAATGTTCGGCACAACTTTGTGGGCCAAAAGGCCTGTATTGTGCTATAGGTTTTCTAAGTTTCTAATGTAAAATGCAAGTGAAACTGTTACTTGCCAATTCAGTTTGTGATTTCTTGAATTCAAAATGAATACAATTCTTTCTCAATAAACTCCAGAATTTTAAATAGCAGAACAAGGTGAGCTACAGTGATGATGGAATAATTAAAATAAATACACAAAGTACGCAGCATTTCAGGTATCAGTGCAGAACGAACAGTTGACAGTTCAATTTGATAAGTTTTCATCAAAAATATTTAATACAAGTTGATCACTAACCTGCGAGATTTGCATTTTCACAAACTGTGCTCATTCTTCTGAAGTCTAAGCTTCCGACACTAGTCAGAATTATACTTGCCAAACGTACCTGTATAAAGCAAATCTGACTGAAACGTCCCATGTGCAGTGAAAACATGATCACTGCAACTTCTAGTTTCAGAGCTCAATAGCTCCTTTCACCCATCATATCCAACAGTCTCTTCTATAGGGGGGTGGGAGGGCTGATATTGTGAAACATATCAGATGGTAGATTTCATGTTGCTGTTAACAGCAGATTAAAATATGTATTTTATTCATATTTATATATGATACAGGAGACTATCTGGCACAGTCTGTGATAGCTCTCAGACCATCCCTTTAGTTGTAAGCACTTATTTCACTATTACTCTTCTTGTGAATGCCTGCATATACCTACTTGAATGAAATCACATCTCAATCTTCTAAACTTGATAACAACAATTTGCACATTTCCTTCATAACACAAATGCCCAAGTGCCCTTACCATATTTCAGATCACAGATTTGATGGTCTGACTTCTTCAGTTTTTCACATATTTTAGTGATTGGCACATGATTGCTCATTGGCTTGGAAACCTCTTTGACCACTCTGGTTGCTGCATCAATCGTCGCTCCAATATAATAGCACTGAAAATAAAATGATGCATTAATTTTGTACTACCCACAAATGTACCTCTCCAAACAAGAGATTTTACAGAAGTTGGAAATCCAGAGTAACACACATAAAATGTTGGGGAAACTCAGCAGATCAAGCAGCAACTATGGAAAGGAATAAACAGTAATGTTTCAAGCTGAGAACCTTTATTGGGACAGAAAGGTGGGGGATGGAGTGATGATGAATAGAACATAAAAGCACAAAACAGACTCTTCAACCCACAATGTTGAATCAACCTTTTAAGCTATTCTAAAATCAATCTAACCCTTCTCCCCTACATAGCCCTCCATTTTATTATCATCCATGTGCCTGTATAGGAGTTTCTTAAATGCCCCTAATATATCTGCTTCTATCGCTACCTCTGGCGGGGCATTCCATATACTCACCACTCAGTTAAAATAACCTTTGATATCACCCCTATATTTTCCTCCAGTCACATTAAAATGAAGCCTCCTCACATTAGCCATTTCTGCCCTAGGAAAAAGTCCACTCAATCAATGCTTCATATCTCGTGCCTCTATCAAGTCATTGTTCATCCTTCTTCGCTCAATCTATGCTTATAAAAGATGATCTCTAATCTAGGTAATATCCTAGTAAATCTTCCCCTCCCCCATCCTCACTAAAGTTCCACATTCTTCCTATAATGAGGCAGAAGTTTTTCTAACTTCAAATGATTTCTCCCCATCTCCCTTTTTCCATGCCAGCTCCCCTCTTGCTTCCTGATCTCCCATGGTCCACTCTACTCTCCAATTCCTTTTTCTCCAGCATTTATCCTATTCAACTTAAATTTGCCGATGATACAAAGATAAGCGGAGGAGCAGGTAGTGTTGAGGAAACAGAGAGCCTGCAGAGAGTCTTAGATAGTTTAGGGGAATGGGCAGAGAAGTGGCAAATGAAATATAATGTTGGAAAATGTATAGCCATGCACTTTGGAGGAAGAAATAAATGCAAAGATTATTTAGATGGGGGGAGAATTCAAAATGCAGTGATGCAAAGGGACTTGGGGAGTCTATACTCTAAAGGTTAACCTCCAGGTTGAGTTGGTGATGAAGAAGGTGAATGCAATGTTGGCATTCATTTCTGGAGGTACAAGGGCAGGGATATGATGTTGAGGCTCTGTAAGGCACTTGTGAGACCACACGGAGTATGGTGTGCAGTTTTGGGCTCATTTTAGAAAGGATATACTGACTTTGGAGAGGGGTCAGAGAAGATTCACGAGAATGATTCCAGGAATGAAAGGGTTACCATGAGGAACATCTGGCAGCTCTTAGGCTGTATTCCCTGGAGTTCAGGAGAATTTGGGGGGGGGGGGGGGGGGAGAGAGAGAGAGAGAGAGAATCTCACAGAAACATTCTGAATGTTTAAGACCTGAACAGATTAGATTTGGCAAAGTTATTTTCCATCATGGTAGGGGAGTCTAGGACAAGAGGACTCGACCTCAGGACTGAAGGACGTCCATTTAGAACAGAGATGTGGAGAAATTACTTTAGTCAGAGGGTGGTAAATCTGGAATTTGTTGCCACGATTGGTTGTGGAGGCCAAGTCATTGGGTGTATTTAAGGCAGAGATAGATAGGTTCTTGATTAGCCAGGGCATCAAAGGGTATGGGGAGAAGGCAGGGGAGTAGGGATGACTGGAAGAATTGGATCAGCCATGATTGAATGATGGAGGCCGAATGATGGAGACTTAATAGGCCGAATGGCCTACCTCTGCTCCTGTATCTTATTGTCTCTCACCTCCCAGCTTCTCACGTCATTCCCCTCTCCTCATCTACTTTCACTCATCAGGTTATCCTCAGATCCCGCACCCACCTTCTTCCCATTACCTTTTCAGTCCTGATGAAATGCTGACTTTTACTGCTCTCCATAGATGCTGCCTGACTTGCTGAGTTCCTCTCATTCTCCCTCTATTACATCAGTAGTGAATTTTGCATTTTTCTCCAGTAGTGATTTGTGTGTTGTTTTGAACTCTAATGGCTGTACCTCCTTACTTAGCTTTAATTATGGGGTACCTAGAGTATGGACTCTCGCCACACATATCATTGAGTACAATTTGTCTACTCAGTGGATTACAGTATTCAAAAATTTGGAAGATGATTGGATTTGATCAGATCTTGTTGACACTGCTAAAGTAACACAGGTGGTAAATTTAGAGATACTTAGATTAAACATAATCCTATTTTGAATAGGTAAAAGCTACATCAAGCATGCAAGTTGCATAGTAGAAATATTGGTTAGCAACCACTTACAAATCTGTTTTCCTTGCCCTTGACATCCCTGCATGCCACGAGTAGTTCTTCCTCTATTATATCAGTAGTGAATTTTACATTTTTCTCCACTAGTGATTTGTAAAACCGATCCAAGAATGTCGTACAAACTGCAAGACAAAAAAATGGGCTTTGAATGTTTGGCATACAAGAACAACAAAAGGCTTTCTGCTGGAAGCACAAGCTGTTTGCAGAATTTAACTCTGTACCTCACCCCTTTCCCTGCAATAATGGAAGAGTTCCAAGTTTTTAAAAAACTACACCAATCCTCCAATTTCAATCTGTATCCCTGATTCTCCCATTGAAATGTTTCTTGTAAATTGTACAAAAATTATTGTTGCATCGCAGAAAGACATTTAAAACCTTTGATGTAACTAATCGTAATCACAAACACCCGAGAATATACTATGCCAAAAGGTTCTCAGTAGGTTATAGACATGCACCCATTTGCAGTGTGGGAACAATTTTCTCAATGGATGGGAAGGCTTCTGACTCTTTCCGTGGGCTACCCGATAATAATTGTCACATGCTTTTCCAGCTCTGCTTTCAGAAAAAGACATACATGAAAGTCTCAACAGCTGATTTCATTTCTGTTGCGGGCCTTGCTAGGATATTGTGGCCATATTGCCCAGCCCTAGAAGAAGCAAGTTTTTTCTCTTGTGCCACTTTGGTGGGCAGAAAAGGTCAGCTAAACTAGGTGGAATTCAGATTACTGGCCACCTTGTTCAAACAAACCAAGAGACGGGTGTCCCTTCAGATGTACACTCAGTGGCCACTTTATTAGATACACCAACTCGTTAATGCAAATATCTAATCAGCCAATCATGTAGCTGCAACTCAATACATAAAAGCAGATAGGTCAAGAAATGTGATCCAAGTGACTTTGACCGCGAAATGATTGTCAATTAAGGTGGGGTGATTTGAATATCTCACGCTACTGATCTCCTGGAATTTTCGCACACAACCAGTCTCTAGAATTTACAGAGAATGGTGAGAAAAGCAAAAATAAACAGCGAGTGGCAGTTCTGTGAGTGAGAACACCTTGTTAATGAGAGAGATCAGAGAAAAATGGCCAGACTGGTTCAAACTGACAGGCAGGTGGCTGCAACTGAGAGAGCCAGGCATGACAACAGTGGTGTGTGCAAGCATCTTCCAAAACATCAAACCTCAAAGTGGATGGGCTACAGCGGCGCAGAACACACCAGTGTGAAAGATAAAATGTTTAAGGGAAATCTCTTCATTCAGCATGGAACGAGCTACCAGCTGAAATTGTGGATGCAGGTTCAATTTCAACAACAAAGTCAACTATATAGGTACAAGGATGAGAGGTGTGGAGGGCTACGGACTGGGTGCAGGTCGATGGCACTAGTCAGATTAATAGTTTAGCATGGATTAGATGGGCTGAAGGGCCTGTTTCTGAGCCATAGTGTTAGTTCTTAAACTCTCTCAACTGAATGGGTGGGGGGCAGGGAGATGAGTCAAATGACAGTTACAGGGGAATTCTACAAACAGATTACCTTATATGTCCAAATGTACAGTGAAATGCCTTGACTGCATCAAATTAAATCAGCGAGGATGTGGTAGGAGCAGACTACAAGTGTCACAATGCATCTAGCACCAATTGAACGTGGTCAGAACTAACCCTAACTGGACACTGTTCGAACGTGGGAGGAAACCCACGTGATTACGGGGAGTATGTATAAACTCCTTACAGACAGCAGCAGCAGGAATGGCTAGACTAGACTTGTTGGAGATGCATTGACCTGTTGCATCCCCATGGCAAGATGGGGAAGTACAGGTGGACCCCACTTTTCAAACGTTCGCTTTACGACAACCCGCTGTTATGAAAGACTTACATTAGTACCCATCTTCACTAACCAAAGATGATTTTTGCTTTTATGAAAAATAGACACCATGGATTAGATTAGACTTGTGCTTACCCCGAGAAAGACTACAATGACTGAAGTCTTGTGTGGGCAGTTGTTTGCACATGCATGTACGTGGATACATATGCGTGTATGTGCCGATTTTTTTCCTCCAAATCAATTTTGGCTTGCTGCCTTCCCGAGTTTGATAAGTGAAACTACACCATATCTACAATATTTCTACTTTATATAGTGTGTAAATTTATCATATCATTCCTGCTTTTACTATGTGTTATTTTAGGTTTTATGCGTTATTTGCTTTGATTTGGTAGGTTATTTTTTTGGGTCTGGGAATGCTCAGAAAATTTTCCCATATAAATTAATGGTAATTGATTCTTCGCTTTACCACATTTCGGATTACAAACAGTTTCATAGGAACCCTCTACCTTCGGATTGTGGGGGAAACCTGTAACTGCATGGATTCTAGAGGGGGCAGGGAGGACTGAGTACACAAGGAAAGTTTGTGGACCACGGCAGCATCAATAAGTAAAGAAAGTCAAATTTGTTATATGTACCTACACTGTGCACAGATGCAATGAAACACTTAATTGCATCACTGTCCTGCAGGCTGATTATAAGCTACAAAAACATGCAAGGATTTCAAAAGAAGCACTATTTCTCATACAGCGTGATAGAGTGTAGAAATAGAAACAGCAGACAGCCTTGGCAGCATGACTGAGCATTTAAGTGATTTATATCAGTATTCAGAAAGATGTTGTGGCTACACAAAGTGAATGAAATAAGCTCATCCTGATGGGATGCAACCATATTGCTGATGGAAAGGTACTGAGGACCTTCTAAATAACTGTAGTTTCAATGCTGGTGCCACGGATACTACTCTCTTCAGAATCATACTGTGCAAAAAGGATGTAAGGATGGATGGACCTACTAATTACAGATTAGACAGTTTAATAGCGGGAAAGGCTCTATGAACAATTGCCCTAGATAAACTGTCCGTTGTCCTTCAGTTTCACTTGAATAGATTGAAAGCCCCGATTTCAGACCAACTTTGAAAGTGAAATGGTTCAATGTAAATATCATGGTCCCATGGTTTTTCTCTATTCCATGGCTAACTGAAGAAGATGAATCTCAAGAGTTGTATTCTGTATACACACTTCGATAATAAAATGAACTTTTTTTCCTTACAGTAAAATTAATGGACCCTTTCCCATTTCAAAGTGCCAATTCATTGACCTACCAAACTATGTTTGAAATGTGGGAAGAAACCCACAAGATCATGTGGGCAACAAAAATAAAAATGAACAATAATTAAAATAACCAACAAACTATAAGGCACAATCCTACAAAGGGGTACAGGAAGGGAGGTACATGGCAACTTAGATGCACAGTCATACGAAGGGGTACAGGAAGGTGATATAGGCACACAGTACATTACAAGTGGCTGTAGTTTGAGAAAATGGTTAAATAAATTTGGGCTTTATAAAATGGCAGAGAGCACGAGATCAAGGAAGTTATGAAAACTTTTAAAAAAACACAGGTTTGAAGCACTGCATTCAGTTCTGCATGTACTCTTTGTTAAAGAAATTTTTATTAGGTGGTGCAGGCGATTTATTAAATCTAGATTCATTCTCCAACAAACACAGTATGTTGTTACAGGCCCTAATGGAAATACAGACAACAACTGCATTAACTAGGAGTACAGAATTAAGATGACTTGTAAAATAACCAAAATTCAAAGATAACTTCAACCCCATTTCCAAATATACCTTGTGGCCAGGATCTACCACACAGAGCAGAAGTAGATTAAAGCACTGATCAAAAGAAAGATCTAGATAAATACCTAAAAGGGATGAATTTTCATTGCTATGTGCAAGAGAAAGGGAGTGGGAGTAATTCAGCAGACCAAATTGCTTCCTTCAGTGTTGTAACTATTCTGTGAATTCCAAATCTAGTCACTGCTTCAGCAACATCAAGTTTTTCCCCTAGTAATGCCAGGAATCAACTTTCTGTCATGTGCTAATGGTGATTATGCTTGCATACAATGACCTACATAAAGTAAGACCTGGTGTAGTTACAAATGCTGAGAAGTTGGGAGGAGAGGCTCAAATAAAGAGTAAATATAATTAACCTGCCAAAAAAATCTTTTATCCCCTGCAACTGACTCAGTGGGAAGAAGCTACCAGATATCTCAAGTTGAGTGAAAATTAAAATCAACTGTTTCTCTTCTAGACTAATCCAGTTTTCACATTCATCAATTTAAAATTCAGTATCATCCTGTTCATTTTGGCATAAGTGAAGCCCTCAGATTCACCATTCTCGGTTCTCAAGAAATAGTAGTGGATTTCTACTGATGTTATTCAGCAAGTCTGAGGTACTTGAACAGTGTTTTAATGTAATACAGTTTTGTCAGAGCACGATGACATCCTCTCATCAGCCTACGGTTTAAAGTTTACATGTGCATCCAATTAGAGATTGAAAGGTGAGCAGCTCCATGCCTTCAGGTTCCTGGACATTAACATTTCAGAGGATCTATCATTAAAATAATCACAAAGGCTCCCACTCCATTAGGAGTGAAATCTCTTTAGATTTCATGCCACCAAATTTCTACGGACATACAATGCAATACATTCTGACTGGCTGCATCGGTGTCTGATATGGTTACAGTACACAGGATGGCAAGACTCAGCCAGCTCCACAGCCCTCATCAGCAGTGAAAACAGTCAAGGGGTGGTCCCTCATCAACATAGCTCCACTAAGGATCCTTACCTTCTGAGGCACGTGCTACTCTCATCACTACTGCTGGGTAACAGGTACAGAACCTGAAGGCCACACTCAATGATTCAGGAACAGCTTCTTCCTTTCTGCCAGATGTCTGAATGGTCTATGAACACCACCTCATTCTTACACTATATTTGCCATTGGTGGTAATTCTGTCTTTCCATTGTACTGCAGCAGCAGCAAGGCATAAGATTTCAGTGATAATAAACTTGATTTTGATTCCAGGAGAGGAGGCCAATCTTAGTTAAAACCTACCTTAGTGAAAGCTTCATTAAGGGCAAGAAAAACAGACAAAGGGATCATCTACAGTTTCATTGTTTGTGAGGCCTTTTAAAACTTGCATTTTTTGACAAACACAACCGCCCACCAAGAGTGACACTTTCCTTGTTAGCAACTTCTGCGTGCATTTTGTTATACATTTGAATTCTCATTTTTGAACTTTTCATTCCATTGCTTTATTCAGCACATCTTAAGATTACTGCTCCAGATTTAATCTCTACATTAAAATGGGGGATTTTTCATCTATTCATACTCACTTTCGACCCTCCCAGGTCCTTAACAATTGATTTCCAGTCCTGGTCCCCTTAGTTTTTAACCTAGCATCTCATATTTTGGCGAACTCCCCTCAACTTTTCTCCAACCTCCAGGACATCAAGTTTCCCCAAGGAAACAGCAACACTGGTTTGTCTGCTTTGGAACAGACTTTAGAAAAACATTTAACAACATGATTGCTAAGGAGAAAATACTCGTAGGCTTGGTGGAAACCAAGTCCGTGTCCTCACAAACAAGAGAAGATCTGTAGATGCTGGAAATCCGAGCAACACGCATAAAATGCTGGAGGAACTCAGCAGGGCAGGCATCTAAGAAAAGAGTACAGTGGATATTCGAAACGCCGACTGTACTGTTTTCCTAGATGCTGCCGGGCCTGCTAAGTTCCTCCAGCATTTTGTGTGGGTTGCTCCGTGTCCTCACGTGGGAATAGGATACAGTACACGGTAGGGGTACAGAAAGGGCTCTTTCAGACACTGTTAAAATACTTTGAAGGGGACGAGGCAGTGAGTGAATGCAGGGTAAGTGAGGATGAGGGGCGGCGAAGGTTCGGGGAGAAGTACTGGAGTAGCTGAGCACAGGATCTACAACGGCAAGGACCAGAAGTGGGGCCCTCACTGCTTCCCGCCGCGGACCCTCCACACCACCAGCCCACCTCCTACCTTCACACTCTCCTTCTTTCAGCGCCTCGGATGGCGTCACGAAGAAGATAAAGGCGGCAGCCACACAACCCACCAGCAACATCACAGCGGTCCGTTGCATCTCCACACTGCACTTGGCCGCGCACGGTATCTACCGGCAACACACCGCAACGCGCAACCAACCCAAAGTTCCACACGCCCATTGGTCCACGTTCTTTCCCAGCTTTGCTCCGCCCCTAGCACTCTCGTCACTGAGAGGTCAATACATGTGTCATTCAATCTACATCTTGGAAACGTAATACTATTGGGTTAGGTTGTGCCCCGGCGAAGTCCCCCGGCGGCCAGTTGGCGTCTGATGATTGGTCACGCAGCAATTAACCAATAGAAATCATACACCGGGTGTCTGGAAGTGACGTTTCTTCCTGGAGACGATTTGGGGCGGCAGATCACTGCGGGGCAAGGAAATAGATTTCCGGCGACCATTTTAGGAGTCGGGAGGCAGTGTATAAAGTTGTCAGGCGGGAAGTCATTTTCGCTAACTACTATACTTCCCATTTTGCGTGGTTGCTGCCGTTCAGCCTCACCAGTTTGTCTAGTTTCAAATTCAATCTTCATTCCTTTTCCACGTTCTTTCGACGCTTTTAACGTTTATTATGTGGGTCCTACCCTCAGCCTTAATGTGGTTCTTCCTTCTGAACAGCGAAGGCAAGCAGACGAGTACCCTCGAAACTTTGAAGTGAAAGTTACGTTTATATCATTTATTTTATACCATTAGACGCTACTTGCTGCCAAAAATCGTAGAGTAGAGGGATATCTCGTCTCACTATATTCGTGCTATACAACTCCTGTCCCTTAATGATGGATAAATACGTATGGTGCAATCTCTGGGTCTGAAGGCAGTGAAGCTTTGAATTCTAATCCTGCTAAGAAACAGAAACTACAGAAAGTGTATCAAAACAATGTTACATATCTGGAGTAGGATCTTGATAGTGCTTCGTATAACATTTCCAAAATGATAGCAAACTGGAAAATCTCATACAATGGGTGAAAGATTAATAATGCCTGCTGTAAAAGAAGTCCTCACCAGTGTTCTCAAAGTAGATACCATTATTTTAAAATCAATTCCTCTGAGTAATAACTCTGTAGCTGGTATTGATGAAATGAGTAAAGACTCATAGTTGAGTATCAACAATGCACAGAGCTACAAAAACAGAAGTTGGGATACAACTGGATGAGTCAACTGCGGGAAAACGAGGCATTGCTAATGGCATATGTATGGTTTATTAAAAATGGAAAAGTTTATGAAGAGATTCTTTTTGGAAAAAGTTCAAAACAAATATCAACAAGAATCAGTCCATAATGAGCTCAAAATGTACATTGATATTAGAAGTATTCTGTGATTTCTTGTGCATCAGATGGAGCACCATATATGACAGGTCACCATGCTGGTTTAGTGGCATTTATTACTTCAGTGGTTTGATCGGGGCATGGCTGTGCAAGCGCGTGAAAGTCAGCCAGTGAGAACAGCGAGACGAGTTTAAAAGGAGACGGTTATTTTTTCAGCGGTTTCATTGGGGCACGACTGCACCAATTGGGGAACATCAGCCAGTGAGAACAGAGGGAAGAGTTTAAAAGGAGACAGCTCTATAGAGTGGGCATCAGAGGAGTAGAGGGGAGACAGAGTAGGAAGGCTCTGGCTTATCAGGGCTTCAGTCAAGGCAAGGTAGGTTATCTGTGTAGCTTACAGAGAAGAAGTATGTGTGTGAGGCCGGCGTTCTGTGCTCGGTGTCAGATGTGGGAAGTCTGGGATACTCCCATGTGTGTCGAGCTGCGGCTCCTTAGGGATTGCATTAAGGAACTGAAGATGCAGCTCGATGACCTTCATCTGGTCAGGGAGAGTGAGGAGATGATAGAGAGGAGATATAGGCAGGTAGTGACACCAGGGCCTTGGGAGATAGATAAGTGGGTAACAGTCAGGAGAGGGAAGGGCAGGAGTCAGAGGTTAGAGAGCATCCATGTGGCTGTACCTCTTAACAATAAGTACAGTCTAGCCCTGTGGCTTAGAAGGGTAGGAAAAGGAAGAGGATGGCAGCAGTGATAGGGAACTCTATAGTTAGGGGGTCAGACAGACGACTCTGTGAACGCAGGAAAGAAACATGGATGGTAGTTTGCCTCCCAGGTGCCAGGGTCCGGGATGTTTTTGATCAAGTCCACGATGTCCTGAAGTGGGAAGGAGAGTAGCCAGAGGTTGTGGTTATATTGGGACCAACGACATAGGCAGGAAAAGGGAGGAGGTCCTGAAAGCAGACTACAGGGAGTTCAGAAGAAAGTTGAGAAGCAGGACACAAAGGTAGTCATCTTGGGATTACTGCCTGTGCCACGTGACGGTGAGTATACAAATAGAGTGAGGTGGAGGATAAATGTGTGGCTGAGGGATGGGAGCAGGGGACAGGGATTCAGATTTCTGGATCATTGAGGCGGGGGTGACCTCTACAAAAAGGAAAGGTTGCACTTGAATCCCAGGGGTACCAATATTCTGGCGGGGAGGTTTGCTGAGGCTGTTGAGGAGAGTTTAAACTAGGATTGCTCGGGCATGGGAACCAAACTGAAGAGACGGAAGAGAGGCAGTTGGCTCACAAATAGAGAAAGATTGGAGACAGTGTGAGAAGGATAGGCAGGTGATGGAGAAGGGATGCACTCAGACTGATGGTTTGAGATGTGTCTATTTTAATGCAAGGAGTATTATGGACAAAGTGGATGAGCTTAGATCGTGGATCAGTACTTGGAGCTACGGTGTTGTGGCCAACACAGAGACTTGGATGGCTCTGGGGCAGGAATGGTTACAGAGTCTCTGTGGGTGGAAATTGGGAACAGGAAGGGGTCAAAAACTCTACTGAGTTTTTTTTTATAGATCACCCAATAGTAACAGGGACATCAAGGAGCAGATAGGGAGACAGATTCTGGAAAGGTTTAATAATAACAGGGTTGTCGTGGTGGGAGATTTTAATTTCCCAAATATCGATTGGCATGTCCCTAGAGCAAGGGGTTTAGATGGGGTAGAGTTTGTTAGGTGTGTTCAGGAAGGTTTCTTGACACAATGTGCAGATAAGCCTGCAAGAGGAGAAGCTGTACTTGATCTGGTATTGGGAAATGAACCTGGTCAGGTGTCCGATCTCTCAGTGGGAGAGCATTTTGGAGATAGTGAACATAATTCTAACTTCTTTACCATGGCATTGGAGAGGGATAGGAACAGACAAGTTGGAAAAGTGTTTAATTGAGTAAGAGGAACTATGAGGCTATCAGGTAGGAACTTGGGAGCATAAATTGGGAACAGATGTTTCTCTGGGAAATGTACAGAAGAAGTGTGGCAAATGTTCAGGGGATATTTGCATGGAGTTCTGCATAGGTATGTTCCAAGGAGACAGAAAGAATGGTAAGGTACAGGAACCATGGTGTACAAAGGCTGTTGTAGATCTAGTCAAGAAGAAGAACTTACGAAAGGTTCAAAAAACTTGGTAATGATAGAAAGCTAGAGGATTATAAAGCTAGCAGGAAGGAGTTTAAGAAAGAAATTAGGAGAGCCAGAAGGGACTATGAGAAGGCCTTGGTGGACAGGATTAAGGAAAACCCCAAGGCATTCTACAAATTTATGAAGAGTAAGAGGATAAGACGTGAGAGAATAGGACCAGTCAAGTGTGACAGTGGAAAAATGTGTACGGAACCGGAGGAGATAGCAGAGGTACTTAATGAATACTTTGCTTCAGTATTCACTATGGAAAAGGATCTGACTTGCAGCAGACTGAAAGCATTGAGCATGTAGATATTAAGGAAGGGGATATGCTGGAGCTGTGAAAGCATCAAGTTGGATAAGTCACCAGGACCGGATGAGATGTACCCCAGGCTTCTGTGGGAGGTGAGGGAGCCTTGGGCAATGATCTTTGCATCATCAATGGGGATAGCAGAGGTTTAGGAGGAGTGGAGGGTTGCCGATGTTGTTCCTTTATTCAAGAAAGGGAGCAGAGATAGCCCAAGAAATAGACCAGTGAGTCTTACTTCAGTGGTTGATAACTGATGGAGAAGATCCTGAGAGGCAGGATTTATGAACAATTGGAGAGGCATAATATGATAAAGGTCAGCATGGCTTTGTGAAAATCAGTTTGTGCCTTACAAACCTGATTGAATTTTTTGAGGATTTGACTAAACACATTGATGAAGGTAGAGTAGTAGATGTAGTGTATATGGATTTCAGCAAGGCATTTGACAAGGTACCCCATGCAAAGCTTATTGAGAAAGTTAGGAGGCATGGGATCCAAGGGGACATTGCTTTGTGGATCCAGAACTGGCTTGCCCACAGAAGGCAAAGAGTGGTTGTACATGGGTCATATTCTTGTGGGTGTCCAGTGGTTTGCCTCAGGGATCTGTTCTGGGACCCCTTCTCTTTGTGAATTTTATAAAGGGTCTGAGGAGGGGAGGGATAGGTTAATAAATTTGCTGATGACACAAAGGTTGGTGTGTTTGTGGATAGTATGGAGGGATGTCAGAGGGTATAGTGGCAGATGGAGTTCAACTCAGATAAGTGTGAGGTGGTTCAATTTTGGTAGGTCAAATATAACGGCAGAATATAGTTTTGATGGTAAGACTCTTGGCAGTGTGGAGAATCAGAGGGAACTTGGGGTCTAAGTCCATAGGACACTCAAAGCTGCTGCGCAGGTTGACTCTGATTAAGAAAGCATACAGTGCATTAGCCTTCATCAGTTGTGGGATTGAGTTTAGGAGTCAAGACGTAATGTTGCAGCTATATAGGACCCTGGTCAGACCCCACTTGGAGTTCTGTGCTCAGTTCTGGTCGCCTCACTATAGGAAAGATGTGGAAACCATAGAAAAGGTGCAGAGGAGATTTACCAGGATCTTGCCTGGCTTGGGGAGCATACCTTATGAGAATAAGTTGAGTGAACTCGTCCTTTTCTCCTTGGAGTGACGGAGGATGAGAGGTGACCTGATAGAGGTGTATAAGATGATGAGAGGCATGGATTGTGTGGATAGTCAGAGGCTTTTCCCCAGGCCTGAAACGGCTAACACAAAAGGGCACAGTTTTAAGGTGCTTGGAAGTAGGTACAGAGGAGATGTCAGTTTAAGTTTTTTATGCAGAGTGTGGTGAGTGTGTGGAATGGGCTGCTGGCGACAGTGGTGGAGGTGGAAACGATAGGGTCTTTTAAAAGACTCCTGGACAGGTAGGTTAATGGACCTTATAAAAATAGAGGGCTATGGGTAACCCTAGGTAATTTCTCAGGTAAGGACATGTTCAGCACAGTTTTGTGGGGAAAAGAGTCTGTATTGTGCTGTAGGTTTTCTAAGTTTCTATGTTATGAAAAGATAAATTCCAAGTCTGTGCAATCCACTGTGTAATTCATCGTTAATATCTTTCAGCCAAAAACCTCAGCCAGCAAATTTTTTTCAAGCATGACTACTGTGATATCTGCTATCAACAAAATCAAAGTTCATCCATTTATTAGCAAAATATTTTGCCAGTTATGCCAAGATAACAATGAAGTGTTTGAATTCTTCACACTGAAGTGCTTTGGCTGTCAAGGGGCTGCTGCTTGAAATGTTTCTTTGATCTTTTTGGTATTGTGGTTGAATTTTTGCTCGAAGTAAACAAGGGCTTGGGAAATAAGATTGAACTTCTACAAGGATATATGGCATACATAGTCAATCTATGTGGCAAAATGAACATTCTAAATATGAATCTACAAGGTGAGAATTTCAATTTAATTCAGGCAAAAAGTACAGTGTCCACTTTTATGAAAATTGGAAATGTATAAGCAAAAGATTAGAAGAAGAATGTTCTCACAGTTTCCCTGCATGAAAAGTATGGCACTCTCTTTCATAGACGGTGATTTGCAAGAGTACTGCTTACACCCGGAGCACTGAAGAAGGATTTTCAGAATCAATTCAAGGATTTGAATGATCTGGAAATTCCGGACTGGGTAATTAACCCATTTCCTTGCAAGGTAGAAGAACAGGAAGAAAGATTGCAAAAAGAAATTATCCAAATTCAGAATGACGAAGAAGCAAAAAGGCTTTTCAAAATTGTTGGCTTTTATGGGATGTGGCTATTCTGTCATACAAAGTTTCCAGGTCTTTGGAGAAGAACCAAACTGTTGTTATTGAATTTCCATTCTCCTACCTTGTTGAAAAAGCCTTCAGTGCAGTGAACCACATACTTCCAAAAAATAGGAAGTGCTTAGATAGTATTACGTGTGGGGATTTAAGGCTTTTGCTGTCACAACTTGAGCCAGATACTTGAATTCTTGCTAAAAACCATCAAGCTCAAGGATCACATTGACTTCGAAGCTGCTGTACAATGGACAGGTACTGTGTAAGCTAAGTTTAAAAATAAATAAAAATTTAAAGCAGAATCATTTTGTTTCATGCTAGGATATGGTGGACATGTTTTTACACTACAGAGGTGCTAGAAAGTATATTGTGCCTCAGAGAGTTGTTGGAAAGTAAGAAGGTGATCTGGGAGCATTGACAAGTATGCAAGTGCTTTAAGGGGGCATTGGGCTAAAAAAGGTTGGGAAACACTCATCTATTGCTTTCTATACATCCGTGTTTTAGATGATTGTTTAGCTACATAAATACTGTGTGTCTGCACTTACTTCCCTTCCAAGCCACCGTGTTTTAGATTTCAAACACCTCCCTTTAATAAATTTATCATCCTTTACTCCAGAATATATCCTTTAGACAATAGGTGCAGAAATAGACCATTCGGCCCTTTGAGCCTTCACTGCCATTTTGAGATCATGGTTGATCATCTACTATCAATACCCAGTTCCTGCCTTGTCCCCATATCCCTTGATTCCCCTATCCATAAGATACCTATCTAGCTCCTTCTTGAAAGCATCCAGAGAATTGGCCTCCACTACCTTCCGAGGCAGTGCTTTCCAGACCCCCACAACTCTCTGGGAGAAGAAGTTTTTTCTTAACTGTCCTAAATGACCTACTCCTTATTCTCAAACCATGCCCTCTGGTACTGGACTCTCCCAGCATCTGGAACATATTTCCTGCCTCTATCTTGTCCAATCCCTTAATAATCTTATATGTTGTAATCAGATCCCCTCTCAATCTCCTTAGTTCCAACGTGTACAAGCCCAGTCTCTCTAACCTCTCTGCGTAAGACAGTCCTGACATCCCAGGAATTAACCTCGTGAATCTACGCTGCACTTCCTCTATAGCCAGGATGTCCTTCCTTAACCCTGGAGACCAAAACTGTACACAATACTCCAGGTGTGGTCTCACCAGGGCCCTGTACAAATGCAAAAGGATTTCCTTGCTCTCGTACTCAATTCCCTTTGTAATAAAGGCCAACATTCCATTAGCCTTCTTCACTGCCTGCTGCACTTGCTCATTCACCTTCAGTGACTGATGAACAAGGACTCCTAGATCTCTTTGTATTTCTCCCTTAACTAACTCTACACCATTCAGATAATAATCTGCCTTCCTGTTCTTACTCCCAAAGTGGATAATCTCACACTTATTCACATTAAGCATCATCTGCCAAGTATCTGCCCACTCACCCAGCCTATCCAAGTCACCCTGAATTCTCCTAACATCCTCATCACATCACACTGCCACCCAGCTTAGTATCATTAGCAAACTTGCTGATGTTATTCTCAATTCCTTCATCTAAATGCCTTCTTCTACAGGAAGAAGTTTCCTACCATCAGTATTTTCAGTGTGCCTTATAAGCTGAGATATCTACTGCCCTATCCCAAATCCGAAGCCTCTCCAGTGTAAGGTAAAAGAAAATCAGTTTATTCAATGCCTTTCTATAAAAGCAAAATGACAGTGAAGCTCCTTGGCACTCTTTCCAGTGCAATTACATTTCCCCTAATGTACAATAAATAACTACATAATTTTCCAGCAGTTTCTGACCTATATTTTATAAAGATGTATCGTGACCCTTTGTTCTTGTATTCTAATGGAACATCTCTACATGCCTACTTCAAAGTTCAAAGTAAATTTATCATCAAATTATGTATATGTTACAATATACAGCTGATTCTGGTTAATTAGGACACATGAGGACCCTTACATTCCAATTAAGTGGCTGCCCCAATTAGTTGAGGTTTCATGGAGATTGTTAAAAAAGGTAGAAAAAGGACAAACTGCCATTTAACTAAGTAAGTAATATCAAGTCAAGTCAACTTTTATTGTCATTTCAACCATAACTGCTGGTACAGTGCATAGTAAAAATGAAACAAAGTTTTTCAGGACCATGATTTACATGACAGTACAAAAACTAGACTGAACTACGTAATAAAAAAAACACAGAGAAAGCTACACTAGACTACAGACCAACACTGGACTGCATAAAGTGCACAAAAACAGTGCAGGCACTACAATAAATAATAAACAGGACAGTAGGGCAAGGTGTCAGACCAGGCTTCGGGTATTGAGGAGTCTGATAGCTTGGGGGAAGAAACTGTTACATAGTTTGGTCGTGAGAGCCCAAATGCTTTGAAGCCTTTTCCCAGACGGCAAGAGGGAGAAGAGATTGCATGAGGGGTGCATGGGGTCCTTCATATTGCTGTTTCCTTTGTGGATACAGTGTGTAGTGTAAATGTCTGTGATGGTGGGAAGAGAGACCCCGATGATTTTCTCAGCTGACCTCACTATCCGCTGCAGGGTCTTGCGATCTGAGATGGTGCAATTTCTGAACCAGGCAGTGATGCAGTTGCTCAGGATGCTCTCAATACAACCCCTATAGAATGTGATGAGGATGGGGGATGGGAGATGGACTTTCCTCAGCCTTCGCAAAAATGTAGAGACATTGCTGGGTTTTCTTTGCTATGGAGCTGGTGTTGAGGGACCAGGTGAGATTCTCTGTCAGGTGAACATCAAGAAGTTTGGTGGTGTTTACAATCTCTACCCAGGAGCCATCGATGTTCAGCGGGGAGTGGTTGCTCCGTGCCCTCCTGAAGTCAACAACCATCTCTTTTGTTTTGTTCACATTAAGAGACAGGTTGTTGGCTCTGCACCAGTCCGTTAGCCTTTGTAGATTGCGGCACTCCAGTTATTTCCAACTTTTCAGCTAGTGTCAAATTCTTTCATGGCATCTTGGCAAGTGTCTAAAATTTTTAGAGATAAAATAAAATAAAAAATTATCAAAAATCACAGCTTTTTGAATTGGTGTCCATCAGCCTAAATGGATAACATAATGCAAACACACACAACTAACACTATTTAAAAACTATTTGCTCTAAGCACAGTGTACTGTCTAATGGCAATACAAGTGCACATGACTGATGCTAGTTAGAAATTGTCGGGCACAAATCTCCTGTCTCAATTAAATGTCCCGGCTGGTTTCCTTGATTAGTTCTTGTTCTTTAAAAGTTGTCCCGAATAAGTGGCTACCCTGATGGCCCAATTAACTGGAATCCTTTGTGCTATCTTGAGATTCATTTTCTTGCAGGCATTGACAGTAGAACGAAGAGATACTCTATCTACTTTATCAACCTGAACTGTCTTCAATGATCCTTGGATTTGCACACTAAGAACCCTTTGTTTATCAATATTCTCTGGGACCCTACCATAAATATTACATATCATTGCAATATTAATTCTCCCAAAATGTGTCACCTCACTTATCATTGTTAAATTTACTGAGGCATGGTGCAGAATAGGCCCTTCCAGCTCTTCGAACCGCGCCACTTAGCAATACCCAATTTAATCCTAGCCTAATCAATAACCAATTGACAATAGACAATAGGTGCAGAAGTAGACCATTTGGCCCTTCAAGCCCGCACCACCATTTTGAGATCATGGCTGATCATCTACTATCAATACCCGGTTCCTGCCTTGTCCCCATATCCCTTGATTCCCTTGATTCCCCTATCCATAAGATACCTATCTAGCTCCTTCTGAAAGCATCCAGAGAATTGGATGCTTCTGAGGCAGTGCATTCCAGATCCCCACAACTCTCTGGGAGAAGAAGTTTTTTCTTAACTCTGTCCTAAATGACCTACCCCTTATTCTCAAACCATGCCCTCTGGTACTGGACTCTCCCAGCATCTGGAACATATTTCCTGCCTCTATCTTGTCCAATCCCTTAATAATCTTATATGTTGCAATCAGATCCCCTCTCAATCTCCTTAATTCCAGCATGTACAAGCCCAGTCTCTCTAACCTCTCTGCGTAAGGCAGTCCAGACATCCCAGGAATTAACCTCGTGAATCTACGCCGCACTTCCTCTACAGCCAGGATGTCCTTCCTTAACCCTGGAGACCAAAACAGTACACATTACTCTAGGTGTGGTCTCACTAGGGCTCTGTACAAATGCAAGAGGATTTCCTTGCTCTTGTACTCAATTCCCTTTGTAATAAAGGCCAATATTCCATTAGCCTTCTTCACTGCCTGCTACACTTGCTCATTCACCTTCAGTGACTGACGAACAAGGACTCCTAGATCTCTTTGTATTTCTCCCTTACCTAACTCTACACCGTTCAGATAATAATCTGCCTTCCTGTTCTTACTCCCAAAGTGGATAACCTCACACTTACTCACATTAAACATCATCTGCCAAGTATCTGCCCACTCACCCAGCCTATCCAAGTCACCCTGAATTCTCCTAACATCCTCATCACATGTCACATTGCCACCCAGCTTAGTATCATCAGCAAATTTGCTGATGTTATTCTCAATGCTTTCATCTAAATCATTGAAGTAAATTGTAAACAGCTGTGGTCCCAATACTGAGCCCTGTGGCACCCCACTAGTCACCACCTGCCATTCCGAGAAACACCCATTCACCACTACCCTTTGTTTTCTATCTGCCAACCAGTTTTCTATCCATGTCAATGTTTTCCCCCCGATGCCATGAGCTTTGATTTTATCCACCAATCTCCTATGTGGGACCTTATCAAATGCCTTCTGAAAATCGAGGTACACTACATCCACTGGATCTCCCCCGTCTAACTTCCTGGTTACATCCTCGAAAAACTCCAACAGATTAGTCAAGCATGATTTGCCCTTGGTAAATCCATGCTGGCTTGGCCCAATCCTATCACTGCTATCTAGATATGCCACTATTTCATCCTTAATAATGGACTCTAGCATCTTCCCCACCACAGATGTCAGGCTGACAGGTCAATAGTTCTCTGTTTTCTCCCTTCCTCCTTTCTTAAAAAGTGGGACAACATTAGCCATTCTCCAATCCTCTGGAACTGATCCTGAATCTAAGGAACATTGGAAAATGATTACCAATGCATCCTCAATTTCCAGGGCCACCTCCTTTAATACCCTAGGATGCAGACCATCTGGACCTGGGGATTTGTTAGCCTTCAGTCCCATCAGTCTACTCATCACCGTTTCCTTCCTAATGTCAATCTGTTTCATTTCCTCTGTTACCCTATGTCCTTGGCCCATCCATACATCTGGGAGATTGCTTGTGTCTTCCTTAGTGAAAACAGATCTAAAGTACTCATTAAATTCTTCTGCCATTTCTCTGTTTCCCATAACAATTTCACCCAATTCATTCTTCAAGGGCCCAACATTGTTCTTAACTATCTTCTTTCTCTACTAACTGGTATGTCTTTGGACTATAGGAGGAAACCAGAGCACCTGGAGGAAACCCAAGCAGTCACAGGGAGAATGTACGAACTCCTTAAGGGCAGTGATGGGAATTGAACCTAGGTTGCTGGTACTGTAGAGTGTTGTGGTAACGATTATACTACTGTGCCACCCTTTGTGGACCGTATGTGCTCATCTTACCTCTGGAAAAATTTGATCAAATTAGTCAGATCTCCCACTAATAATGCCTTGTTTAATTAATTAATATCTGCCATTCTAAGTGTAGAGTAGTCCTGTACCTCAGAAGTTTTTCTAATAACTCCTTAACTTGTCCTATCAGTTCACCATGAATAAAGAAACCAAATTTGTTCTCTTTCAATCATGTGGTACCACACCTGTTTCCAATAAAGATTTAAAAATCTCTTTCAAGCCTATAGCAATCTTCCCCCAAAGCTGTCTGGGATAGATTTAATCAGGTCCTGAGGATTGAGGCTACATCCACACTAGATCGGATAATTTTGAAAACGCCGGTTTCGCGTAAAAATGATAGACATCCACACTATGCGTTTAAAAAAATATCTCTGTCCACATTAAAACGGAGATTTCGGTGAATCTCCTCCTTCTGCGCATGCACAGGACACATCTACCGAAAACAAGCAACATGTTTGATGTCAAATCTCGCCGTGAAAGCGCACGTTTGTTTAGTTACAGACTAGAAAAACTTAAACGATGGGCAGCTGTTGGCTCTCACGCAGGAGAACTTAAAAGTTAAAAAAAAACAAATACTGGAGCGTATGGAGGCAACTAACAGGGATTTCACAGACAGATTGACCCGGCTGAGGACGAACATTGAGAAACTGACGAACTCTGTTGCATTAATAAATCACCTTGTTAAATGTATAAAACATGTCTGCATCACTGTTATCTTGTATTTCCATACAATGTTACATTAGGCTGTTACATATCTATTGTCAGAGAAGTATTTGCATAAATAGGTAAACCACCTTCATACGAGCAAGGACAGAAAACAGGGCAAAGTGAGTATACTTATTTATTCAGTAAGTTATGGGACAAAAATGAGTACATTTCTAACACTTCTGGCATCAGTCTCGTTGCTGTCTGTTCTGAAATTGTTAGGTTGCATTCAAGAAAACAATGAAACAGTGTGCTGCTGTCTGACAGTGTTTTTAGATTTCTCTGGTTACCCCGTCCACACTGCTCCAGCCAATCCGGCGTTTTCAAAAATACACACTTTGGAGAGCGTTTCTGAAAAGCTCTGTTTTCGGGGGACGAAAACACTGTTTTAGTGTGGATGGAGGGTAAAAATGCAGAGAAAAATCTTCGGTTACGGATTTATCTGGTGTAGTGTGGACGTAGCCTCATTCACTTTTAAGCCAGCTAAAACATCTAATAGATCTTTTAACGGTAACTTGTTTTAGAATTTCACCATTATCCCCAGCCCTTGAATTCTGAAACCAGAATATATTTCTCCTTTCTAAGTGTAAATGAGAAATATTTAGTTAAATCCTCACCTCTATCCTCCAGCTCCATGCACAAATTCCTTTTTGGACTCTCCCTGATTACCCCCCCAGTCCAAGGGGTTCCCAATCTGGGGTCCATGGACCCCTCAGTTAATGGTAGCAGTCTATGGCATAAAAAAGGTTGAGAACCCCCACTCTAGCCCCTAGTACTCTTTAAGTACTTTATGTATTTAAAGTATTACTTTAATCTTGGCTACCAGTGATATGCCCCTTGCTTCTTCCTAATTTCCTAATCTCCTAAATTTTTCTTGTATTCTCCTGAGTTTTCAGTTCTAGTACTTATTTAAAGCTTCCTTCTTTTTCTTTATCCAACCCTCAATACTCTCTGACATTCAGGGTTTCTTGGCTTGTCCATATCCTTCACCCTTATGGAAACTAGTTAACCCTGACTTGTCTGTACAGTATTTCATTTTTGAATGACCCCCACATATTGAATGCAGATTTACCTGTCCCGAAATACTTCTACCAAGTCCTGTAGTACAGTATTGTAATTGGCCTCTCCAAAATTTGGGCCCTTCATCCCCAGTCCGTCCATATCTTTTCCTGTAACAATGTTGAAACAGAGTTCCAGTCCCCATCTTCAAAATGCCCTCCTGCCACTTGCCTGGTAGGGCTGTCAGTATACTTGATCAAAAATGTTCTCCTCAATGCACTTTGAAAACCCACCTCTCATATTTAGACAATTCCAGTTAATATTGGGCAAGTTGAAATCCCCTACTACTATAACCCTATTATTTTACAGCTCTGTGATTTACATACCTGCGAGATCTCTCACTCTCTGTTACAAATCCACCAAAATTATAGCCTCCCCTTTTTGTTAATAAGCTCTATCCCCACATTAGGAAAAGCTTTCAGGATATACTCCCATATCCATGGGAATATGGAATCCTTAAGTAATATTGCATGTCAACTTCTACCTCCCTGTTCTCCTGTCATGCTTGAAGATTCTATACCTTGGATTGCTGAACTGTCAATATTGCTCTTATTTAAACCATGTTAACAGTTTACTGTGGGGAGTTCCCAACCCTTCTGAGGCATCAATAGTTGGAGATCAAGACTTATCTTGTAAGTTTCAGGCCCTTTAGACCAATTTCATTGATTATTTTTGTTTATGGTAAGTAGGTTTATGGTAAGAAGATGATGGTTGGGATTAATCTTGTTCGATAGCTGAGTCGGTCTGCTTACCTGTGAAGTAGGAGGGCAGTATATGGGAAGCATGAACAGAAGAAATAGAAGCGGGAAAAAAATCAGTCAGCTCTTCATGATCACAGCTGAATTTTTACTTCAGTGCTACTTTCCAGCACAAAACTTGCTGAGCATACTGATGATAATGCTTCTCAGCCTCTTGGGTAGTACACAAAATTAAAGTATCCTAAAGTCATGGAGTTATACAGCATGCGAATAATCCACGCTGACCAAGATATCAGAATCCATTTTATTATCACCAGCATGTGATGTGAAATTTGTTAACTTAGCAGCAGTTCAATACAATACATAATATAGAAAAAAAACAAAACAAAAATATTAATAATAAATAAATAAGTAAATCAATTACAGTACATGTAAATTGAATAGATTAGGACACCTGCAAAAACAGGAAAGAGTGAAGTAGTGTCCAAGGGTTCAATGTCCATTTTGGACTCGGATGGCAGAGGGGGAAGAAGTTGTTCCTGAGTTGCTGGGTGCGTGCTAGCAGGCTGATGGTAACAGTGAGAAAAGGGCATGCTCTGGGTGCTGGAGGTCCTTAATAATGGATGCTGCCTTTCTGAGACACCGCTCCCTGAAGGTGTCCTGGGTACTTTGTAGGCTAGTACCCAAGATGGAGCTGACTAGATTTACAACCCTCTGCAGCTTCTTTTGGTCCTGTACAGTACCCCTCCCCCCCATTCAGTCTGTCAGAATGCTCACCACGATACATCTATAGAAGCTTTTGAATGTATTTGTTGACATGCCAAATCTCTTCATACTCCTAATGAAGTATAGCCTGTCTTGCCTTCTTTATAACTGCATTGATATGTTGGGACTTGATACCCAGGAACCTGAAACTGCTCACTCTCTCCACTCCTGGTCCCTCTATGAGGATTGGTATGTGTTCCATTGTTTTACCCTTCCTGAAGTCCACAATCAGCTCTTTCGTCTTATTGATGTTGAGTGCCAGGTTATTGCTGTGGCATCACTCCATTAGTTGGCATATCTCACTCTTGCATGCCCTCTCGTCACCACCTGAGATTCTACCAACAATGGATGTATCATCAGTAAATTTATAGATGGTATTTGAGCTATGCCTAGCCACATAGTCATGTGTATATAGAGAGTAGAGCGGTGGGTTAAGTACACACCCCTGAGGTGTGCCAGTGTTGATTGTCAGTGAGGAGGATGTGTTATCACCAATCCATACGGATTGTGGTCTTCCAGTTAGGAAGTTGAGGATCCAGTTGCAGAGGAAGGTACAGAGGACCAGGTTCTGCAACTTCACATTTGGCCCATATCCTTCTAAACCTTTCCTATCCATCTACCTATCTTCTAAATGTCTTTAAACATTGTAATTTCCCTGCCTCCATCACCTTCTCTGACAGCTCATTCCATATACCTACCACCTTCTGTGAAAATGTTTCCCTTCAGAACCCTTTTAGTTCCTACCCCCCTCACCTTAAAACTATGCCATCTAGTTTAGGCTCTCCTATGTGGCGAAGATGGCCATGTCCATACCTTTCACCTATGTCAACCTTCTACACAACACCTCTGACTGTTGTGTCATCTGCTAACTCACTAATGCACTCTTCAATTTCCTCATCCAAGTCATTTATAAAAACCCTAGAGCATGAGTCCCAGAACAGATTCTTGTGGAACACCACTGGTCATTGATCTCCAGGCAGAGTATTTTTCATTTACCTTCTGTAGGAAAGCCAATATTGAATCGACTCAAACAAGTTTTCATAAGATATAGGAGCAGAATTGGGCCATTTGGCCCATCGAGTCTCCCTGGATCCCATGCCACCGACTTTCTGAATGAACCTTATAAAAATCCATATGTACCACATCTACTGCTCTGGTTTCATCAATTTATTTTATCACTTCCTCAAAGAATTCAATCAAGTTCTTGGGGCATGACCTACCCAATGACGAGCTATGTTGATGATCCCTATCAGACTATGCTTCTCCAAATGCTTGTAAATTCTGTCTCTTAGAATCCTCTCCAATAGTTTTCTCACCACTGATGTAGGACTCACAAGTCTTCTGATGGTCTTGGGTTCATTGTCCACAAGTTGGTCTAAAAGCTTCTGTGGACAGAGATTCCAGACATCCAAAATTAATGCTGTGAGGGCTGACTCTCAAATATCCCAGTTACTGATTGAGCAACTGCCTGCGACTGTGCTAAATGACAAAATCGGTCTGATCTGCAAGCTTCCTTAGACTCAGTCACAATGGTGTAAATAATTTAGTCAGTTTTGTCTAGTTTGATGCCGGCCATTTAATATAATCCATTGTCTTATGCTGATTAAACATGGACCTACAAGATCTTGTTGTTTACTTGTTCACATTTTAATTGTGAATTTCCCTCAGTACATTTGTTCTAACTTAGGCTCTCAAGTTCCTGCCTAATAGCATCATAGTTTGCCCTCCCCAAATATATGCTTTCCCATACTATCTACTCCTATCCCTGTCTAAGGCTATAGTAAAAGTATTTTAAAATTTGTTGTGTTCTTTTCTGATTCAGCTCAGTGCATTTGCAAACAAAGTGAGGCACTGCACCTGTGTAGAACCATAAGAAAACACTTTATTAGAACTAGCACAAATGCAATATAGAGAGAAAAACAAATGTCTACAGTGGTAGCAGTACAGAAATCAGACTAATAATTACTAAACAAGCTCATCTGCAGAATGTTCATCCAGCCTTTTTTTCTCCAACTCATGCTCTCTCACTCTGAATTCACATACTTTGTGAATTCACAACTCGCTCTCTCACTCTGAATTCACATACTTTGTGAATTCACAACTCACGCTCTCTCACTCTGAATTCACATACTTTGTGAATTCACAACTCGCTCTCTCACTCTGAATTCACATACTTTGTGAATTCACAACTCGCTCTCTCACTCTGAATTCACATACTTTGTGAATTCACAACTCATGCTCTCTCACTCTGAATTCACATACTTTGTGAATTCACAACTCGCTCTCTCACTCTGAATTCACATACTTTGTGAATTCACAACTCACGCTCTCTCACTCTGAATTCACATACTTTGTGAATTCACAACTCGCTCTCTCACTCTGAATTCACATACTTTGTGAATTCACAACTCACGCTCTCTCACTCTGAATTCACATACTTTGTGAATTCACAACTCGCTCTCTCACTCTGAATTCACATACTTTGTGAATTCACAACTCACGCTCTCTCACTCTGAATTCACATACTTTGTGAATTCACAACTCGCTCTCTCACTCTGAATTCACATACTTTGTGAATTCACAACTCACGCTCTCTCACTCTGAATTCACATACTTTGTGAATTCACAACTCGCTCTCTCACTCTGAATTCACATACTTTGTGAATTCACAACTCACGCTCTCTCACTCTGAATTCACATACTTTGTGAATTCACAACTCGCTCTCTCACTCTGAATTCACATACTTTGTGAATTCACAACTCACGCTCTCTCACTCTGAATTCACATACTTTGTGAATTCACAACTCGCTCTCTCACTCTGAATTCACATACTTTGTGAATTCACAACTCACGCTCTCTCACTCTGAATTCACATACTTTGTGAATTCACAACTCGCTCTCTCACTCTGAATTCACATACTTTGTGAATTCACAACTCACGCTCTCTCACTCTGAATTCACATACTTTGTGAATTCACAACTCGCTCTCTCACTCTGAATTCACATACTTTGTGAATTCACAACTCACGCTCTCTCACTCTGAATTCACATACTTTGTGAATTCACAACTCACGCTCTCTCACTCTGAATTCACATACTTTGTGAATTCACAACTCACGCTCTCTCACTCTGAATTCACATACTTTGTGAATTCACAACTCACGCTCTCTCACTCTGAATTCACATACTTTGTGAATTCACAACTCGCTCTCTCACTCTGAATTCACATACTTTGTGAATTCACAACTCGCTCTCTCACTCTGAATTCACATACTTTAACTCTCTGGACATACTTGCCCTCATCATCTTCAAATCTTAGCACTAGCACCGGTCATGACCTAGCCCAAGGCAAAACTCTTCCTTTTCCCTCTCTCTCATTCACTGTCACTCTCAAAGGAATTACCCCTTTTTGTACTCAAACCCCTTCCAATAGTACTTTCCCACTCCTTGGTGGCACCAGCTGTACCCCTTATCTCTTACAACCACCGACCCAGACAAACATGATTTTTACCATTTTCCATTAGTATGGCTGCAGACTTGTACTTACTTGGCATTCTCAAAACATTTCTGTGGACTGGTTCTTTTGTAGATAGAAAAATAGAAAACCTACAGCACAATACAGGCCCTTCGGCCCACAAAATTGTGCCAAACGTGTCCCTACCTTAGAAATTACTAGCCCTCTATTTTACTAAGCTGCATGTACCCATATAGAAGTCGCTTAAAAGACCCTATCGTATCTGCCTCCACCACCGTTGCCAGCATCCCATTCCACGTACTCACCACTCTCTGAGTAAAACACTTAACCCTGACATCTCCTCTGTATCTACTCCCCAACACCTTAAATTTGTGTCCTCATGTGGCAACCATTTCAGCCCTGGGAAAAAGCCTCAGATTATCCACATGATCAATGCCTCTCATCATCTTATACACCTCTATCAGGTCACCTCTCATCCTCTGTTGGTCCAAGGAGAAAAAGGCCGAGTTCACTCAACCTATTCTCATAAGGCATGCTCCCCAATCCAGGCAACATCCTTGTAAATCTCCTCTGCACCCTTTCTATGGCTTCTATATCCTTCCTGTAGTGAGGCGACCAGAACTGAGCACAATACTCCAAGTGGGGTATGACCATGGTCCTATATAGCTGCAACATTACCTCTCAGCTCCTAGGGGCACTTTCTCAAAACAATCCCACTCCAAGCTAACACCATTTTGTCTTATAAACTTCCATTTTATTTTAGCATATACCAAGGGGAAATCACGATTAACTCTTTACTTAACACTCCTCTTGATTTCTCATTGGTATATTATACAAAAATTATAGTAAATAAAAGTTAAATAGAATTATTATAATTACTTAAGTAGTGGGCTTATAATATGAATTCTATATAAGCAATAAGCTAAAATAATCTTCACTATAAACAGCCACCATTGTAATTAGTTCATGCCCTCTATTTAGTTCCTAGTTCCATACTTTAAATAATGCAAAGCTGTTCACAATTAATCATGGCTACACTTCACAGAAATGTGTTGTATCAGAGGACGTCTTCTTCTATAGATGGTCTTTGTACGTTCTTCCCACACGTCCATATGGTGACCTCTACTCAGGGGAAGGTCTATGCTATTGACAAAATTAATTCCAGGGCTTTTACTTCACCTGGGAGAAAACAAAGTATCTGTTATTATCAGTCTTACCAAGATTTACTTACTTACTGCCTTTTAGCCCTGAGCTGAACCCCCAAACCTGGATGACCAGTGAACCACTGCCTCTACCCTTTGACATGGGTGACCCTACCAAGAGCCAAGGGCTCCAAACCATGACAAGGATGTGGTCCTCGTGAAGGCTTACAAATATTTAAATCTTTCTCCCTTGGTCAATTTCTCCCTGTTTAAACATACCAGATAGTCTTTTCCTTGTATCTCTTGGTCTTACCCAGAGACAGAAACACTTGTCCAATAATTGTTACCACCTCCATTTGCTGCAATCTCCCCCTTGCAAAATGGAAAATTTGGAATATGCATTCATACCTTTCCTCCTACCATGGGAGCCCTTTCTTCAAAATCCTTCTCTTTTTGCTATGGACCTATTTCTTTCCATGAATCCACTAGGTAAAGGCTTAATATCAACCATCCGAGATAAACTAGCGGCCTTACGATGGGCCCCCATGGATAAAATCAAAATGGCCTGGGAGCAGGATTTAAATATCTCCTTATCTGAGGAGAGCTGGGATTCAGTTCTCAAATCAGTTAACTCAACCTCTCTTTGTGCTCGCCACTGTCTTTTACAGTTTAAGATTGTTCATAGAGCCCATATGTCGAAATCTAAACTATCTCGATTCTACCCTAGCGTTAGTCCGCTCTGTGATAAATGCAAGTGGGGCGTGGCCTCTCTCATCCATATGTACTGGTTCTGTCCAAGCTTGGAGAAATTTTGGAAAGATGTCTTCACTACGTTATCATGTATTCTGAATCAGCACCTAGAACCAAACCCCTTAATTGCTCTGTTTGGTTTTTGGGGCGAGACAGATTTATGTCTGGGTCCGACCAAATGCCGAATATTATCCTTTGCCTCTCTTCTGGCTAGACGCTTGATCCTCCTCAGATGGAGAGATGCTGCCCCGCCCACTCATGCTCAATGGCTTAACGACATCATGGCCTGTTTGGACCTCGAAAAAATTCATTATTCAGTTCTCAATTCGGATCTAAAGTTCCATAAGGTCTGGGGACCTTTTATTGAGTACTTTCATAACCTTCCTCTTGACTAGGTGTGGTGAACTATGTGCCTGTCGGGACACGCCCCCTGCTGACTGCTCCTGTGGCTCCTCCCACAGGCCCCTGTATAAAGGAGATCTGAGGCCTGACGCTCGGCCTCAGTCTCCAGGACATTGTATGATAGACACTCACTCCTGGTTCCTTCTTCCAGTCAATAAAAGCCGATATCTCGCCTTACGTCTCAGTGTGAGTTATTGATGGTGCATCACTAGGGGTTTTTTTTCTCTTTGGTCCCTTGCTTTCAGCTCCTTTTTTTTCTGGTAGAAGGCATTATTACCCTCTGTTGCTGAGTGTATTCACAGTCTGGGAGTTTGGCTGTCCTGACTTATACTCTCTATATTGTGTTGTTGTTGGTCTGGAGTTGCTGTTGTTTTTTCTTGTGTTGTGGGGCTTGGGGAGGACACTAAGCTTACTTGTCTTTAATTTAGGTGCTTTTTTTTTTGCTAAATTCTCTTCCTTTGTAACATATTGTTATTGTATACTTAATTTTGCTTTGTTATAATGTTCCTCATTGGGATTTGGGGTTTTTAATTTGTAAAATGTTTTGAAAAACTAATAAAAAAAATTTTTTTAAATCCTTCTCTTCTGTTTCTGGAGTACACTTGATCATCCTGGCAATTGGTAAAGGTCTGTTATTCAGCTTGTACAAGGCTTGGAATAGTAGGGTCATCCACACCTGTAAGGTGTGAATTGGTTTCAGTAAATAAATAAAAACGTTTTAAAAGTCTATTCATTCTATTGTTCAGCTCTGATGCTTTGTGGTATGTGGTGAACTATGTGCCTGTCGGGACACGCCCCTGCTGACTGCTCCTGTGGCTCCTCCCACAGGCCCCTGTATAAAGGAGACCTGCGGCCTGACGCTCGACCTCAGTCTCCAGGACCTTGTATGATAGACACTCACTCCTGGTTCCTTCTTCCAGTCAATAAAAGCCGATATCTCGCCTACGTCTCAGTGTGAGTTATTGATGGTGCATCATGGTAATAGGCTACATGATACACTCAATAAATGCCTTTATTGGTCCTGGCGAAGAGTCTCGGCCCGAAACATCAACTGTACTTTTTTCCATAGATGCTGCCTGGCCTGCCGAGTTCCTCCAGCATTGTGTGTGTATTGCTTGGATTTCCAGCATCTGCAGATTTGCTCCTGTTTGTAATAAGATGCCTTTATTGGCAGCCCAGTCTTTCACAGTTTGTCCTGACAAATGAGACCAATTTCTTGAGGGGCCCCATAATAACTAATCAACTTTTTGTAAACCCTTCAGTGTATGACCCTGGTCAGATTTTGTACAAGGAATTGCCATTGACAGACCGGAATAGGTAAGCAAATATTTAAATTGTTGCTGTTGTGGCAGGAGTCCAATGTAGCCAGTCTGCCATACCTTTTAATATGGGTAGTCGGCTTCTCAGGGACTGCTGTTCTTCTAAGTTGCTGATAATTATCACATGTTATAACTACTTCTTTAATCATGTCCACAGGTAGTCAAGAATCATTGGAGTCTGGCATTGTTTTGGAGGACTGGAAAATGTCGCTCCATTCTTCAAGAAGGGATAGAGGCAAAAAAATAGGAAATTATAGATCTGACCTCAGTGGTTGGGAAGATTGGAGTTGATTGTTAAGGGTGTGATTTCAGGGTACTTGCAGGCACATGATAAAATCATATTCTTCTTTTTCAGCAAATAAAATAACAGGTAACATAACTGTTAAGCAAACTTTAAGGATTTGGTCTCAATTTAGGAAATTTTTTGGTTCAGCAAATTTTTCATTATCATCTCTCACTCTCCTTAATTATTTTTTTATCCCTTCCATGACTGACAAAGTCTTTAAGGATTGGGACGAACTAGGTATTGTGTTTTTGGGACCTGTTTTTCTCAGGATCTCTTGCTTCATTTGACCAATTGTCAACTAAATTTGCACTCCCAAAATCACTTTTTTACAGATACCTTCAAATTAGAGATTTCCAACGTTTCCAATTAACTACTTTTTCTATAGGTCCTGATAAAAAATTACTGGACAATCTTTTAAATTTAAAACCTTTTGTTAATGGTTCTATTACCGGTATCTATAACTTGTTGATTGAATCTAGACAAGACTTCTTAGATAAAATAAAAAAAGCTTGGGAGGATGACCTAAATTGTCAGATTTCTGATAATAGATGGAATAAAATTCTTAAACGGGTTAATAAATCATCTTTCTGTGCTGGTCATTCTATTCTACAATTTAAAGTGGTTCATGGAGCTAACATTTCTAAACAGAAGCTGTCCAGTTTTTATCCAAATGTTTCTCCATTTTGTAATAAATGCAACTCTGCTGATGCCTCTTTAATTCAAATGTTTTGGTTTTGCCCTAAAATTGAAAAGTTTTGGCGGGAAGTATTCCATACCTTCTCACAACTTTTTAGGGTCCAATTTGACCCAAATCCCCTTACTGCCTTGTTTGGTATTATTGCAAATGAAGATATAATTTTAAATACTTCTAACCTACAGGTTTTAGTTTTTACCTCTCTTTTAGCAAGGAGAGCAATCTTGCTTAAACGGAAGGAGTCTACCCCTCCTACACATCTTCAATGACTACGTGATATTATGTCTTATTTAAATTCAGAAAAGATCCGCTGCTCAGTCTTAAATTTGAAACAATCTTTTTATGATATCTGGGGACCTTTCCTAAATTACTTTTCCAATTTATAAAGTTTAACAGTGCACAGACTTTTATGTATATTTCTATCTTCTCTTCTTAAGCAAATATGTTTTCTTCTCTAATTTATCTATTATCATCCATCAGCTTTTTTTTTGGTAGTTGGTAGGGGGTTGACTTTATATAAAAAATTTATTTTATGATGTATGACCTATCTTTAAATTTTTGATTACAGAATGGTATACCTTTATGTGTTATGCTATAACACATGGGAGTTCGGGGAGCTGGGTTAAGCACAATAGGCAGCGATTTAAACAGAGAGTGGAGAAATGGGCTAAAAATTCTATATCCGAATGCATGAAGTGTCAGAAATAAGGCGGATGAGCTTGAAGCTCAGGTGCGAATGGGTAACTATGATGTTGTTGGGATAACGGAGACATGGCTGCAGGGAGATCAGACCTGGGAAATGAATGTACAAGGGTATACGTGGTATCGTAGGGAAAGAAATGTGGGCAGAGGGGGTGGGGTGGCCCTGTTGGTGAGGAATGAGATTCAGTCCTTTGCAAGGGGGGGACATAGGATCAGGAGAAGTAGAGTCTGTGTGGATAGAACTGAGGAACAGTAAGGGCAAAAAGACCCTTATGGGTGTTGTCTACAGGCCCCCCAAACAGTGGCATGGATATTGGGTGCAAGTTGAATAGGGAGTTAACATTGGCATGTGGCAAAGATAATGTCGCAGTAGTTATGGGGGATTTCAACATGCAAGTGAACTGGGAGAATCAGGTTGGTGCTGGACCTCAGGATAGGGAGTTTGTAGAGTGCCTACGGGATGCATTCTTGGAACAGCTTGTACGAGAGCCGACCAGGGACAAGGCTATTCTGGATTTAGTGTTGTGTAATGAACAGGATTTGATAAGCAATCTTGAAGTAAAGGAGCCATTAGGAGGTAGTGACCATGATATGATAAGTTTTTATCTGCAATTTGAGAAGGATGGCAGAACGGAGGTGTCAGTGTTGCAGTTGAACAAAGGAGACCATGGAGTCATGAGGGAGGAGCTGGCCAAAGTTAAATGGACAGATATCCTAGCACAAAAGACAGTGGAACAGCAATGGCAGGTATTCTTGGGAATAATGCACCAGGTGCAAAATCAGTTCACCCCCCAGAGAAGGAAGGATTCAAAGGGGGGAAAGGGGCCACAGTGGTTGACAAAGGAAGTCAGAGATTGCATAGCATTAAAAAAAAGGAAATATGATAGAGCTAAGGTGAGTGGGAATACAGATGATTGGGAAATTTTTAAGGAACAACAGAACTTAACTAAAAAGGCAATATGGGGAGAAAACATGAGGTACGAACACAAGCTAGCCAGGAATATAAAGGAGGATAGCAAAAGCTTTTTTAGGTATGTGAAGAGAAAGAAGATAGTTAAGAACAATGTTGGGCCCTTGAAGAATGAATTGGGTGAAATTGTTATGGGAAACAGAGAAATGGCAGAAGAATTTAATGAGTACTTTAGATCTGTCTTCACTAAGGAAGACACAAGCAAGCTCCCAGATGTATGGATGGGCCAAGGACATAGGGTAACAGAGGAAATGAAATAGATTGACATTAGGAAGGAAACGGTGATGAGTAGACTGATGGAACTAAAGGCTGACAAATCCCCAGGTCCAGATGGTCTGCATCCTAGGGTATTAAAGGAGGTGGCTCTGGAAATTGTGGATGCATTGGTAATCATTTTCCAATGTTCCTTAGATTCAGGATCAGTTCCTGAGGACTGGAGAATGACTAATGTTATCCCACTTTTTAAGAAAGGAGGGAGGGAGAAAACAGAGAACTATCATTCTGTCAGCCTAACATCAGTAGTGGGGAAGATGCTGGAGTCCATTATTAAAGATGAAATAGTGGCATATCTAGATAGCAGTGATAGGATTGGGCCGAGCCAGCATGGATTTACCAAGGGCAAATCATGCTTGACTAATCTATTGGAGTTTTTCGAGGATGTAACCAGGAAGTTAGACAAGGGAGATCCAGTGGATGTAGTGTACCTCGATTTTCAGAAGGCATTTGATAAGGTCCCACTTAGGAGATTGGTGGGTAAAATCAGAACGCATGGCATCGGGGGGAAGACATTGACATGGATAGAAAACTGGTTGGCAGATAGGAAGCAAAGGGTAGTGTTGAATGGGTGTTTCTCGGAATGGCAGGTGGTGACTAGTGGGGTGCCACAGGGCTCAGTATTGGGACCACAGCTGTTTACAATTTACTTCAATGATTTAGATGAAGGTATTGAGAATAACATCAGCAAATTTGCTGATGATACTAAGCTGGGTGGCTGTGTGACATGTGATGAGGATGTTAGGAGAATTCAGGGTGACTTGGATAGGCTGGGTGAGTGGGCAAATACTTGGCAGATGACGTTTAATGTGTATAAGTGTGAGGTTATCCACTTTGGGAGTAAGAACAGGAAGGCAGATTATTATCTGAATGGTGTAGAGTTAGGTAAGGGAGAAATACAAAGAAATCTAGGAGTCCTTGTTCATCAGTCACTGAAGGTGAATGAGCTAGTGCAACAAGGCAGTGAAGAAGGCTAATGGAATGTTGGCCTTTATTACAAAGGGAATTGAGTACGAGAGCAAGGAAATTCTTTTGCATTTGTACAGGGCCCTGGTGAGACCACACCTGGAGTATTGTGTACAGTTTTGGTCTCCAGGGTTAAGGAAGGACATCCTGGCTGTAGAGGAAGTGCAGCGTAGATTCACGAGGTTAATTCCTGGGATGTCTGGACTGTCTTACGCAGAGATATTAGAGAGACTGGGCTTGTACACGCTGGAATTAAGGAGATTGAGAGGGGATCTGATTGCAACATATAAGATTATTAAGGGATTGGACAAGACAGAGGCAAGAAATATGTTCCAGATGCTGGGAGAGTCCAGTACCAGAGGGCATGGGCATGGTTTAAGAATAAAGGGTAGGTCATAAAGGATAGGGGTAGGACAGAGTTAAGGAAAAACCTCTGCTCCCAGAGAGTTGTGGGGGTCTGGAAAGCACTGCCTCGGAAGGTAGTGGAGGCCAATTCTCTGGATGCTTTCAAGAAGGAGCTAGATAGGTATCTTATGGATAGGGGAATCAAGGGATATGGGGACAAGGCAGGAACCGGATATTGATAGTAGTTGATTAGGCATGATCTGAGAATGGCAGTGCAGGCTCGAAGGGCTGAATGGTCTACTTCTGCACGTATTGTCTATTGTCTATAACATTTTGATCAATTTTATGACAATATATGAATGTACACAAGTTATGTTGAGACGTATCTATGTGTTGCACTCTGTAAATCTTGTTTTCTTTTCTGAATATTGTAAAAGAAAAGATAATATAGGCCATAGTCCATGGTTTCCTTAAGGGAAAATCTGTTGGAATTCTTTGAAGAAATAACATGCAGGTTAGACAAAGGAGAATCAGTGGATGTTGTGTACTTGGATTTTCAGAAGGCCTGTGACAAGGTGCCAAACATGCTTAACATGGTATTACAGATAAAATACTAACATGGATAGAGAATTGACTGATAGGCAGAATGCAAAGAGTGGGAATAAAGGGGGCCTTTTCTGGTTGGTTGCCAGTGACTCGTAGTGTTCCACAGGGGTCTATGTTGGGATCACTTCTTTTTATACTACATGTCAATTATTTAGATGATGGAATTGATGGCTTTGTGGCCAAGTTTGTGGACTATGTGAAGCTAAGAGGAGAGGCAGGTAGTTCTGAGGAAGCAGAGAGGCTACAGAAGGATTTAGATTAGGAGAATGGGGAAAGAAGTGGCAGGTGGAATTCAGTATTGGGAAATGTATGGTCATGCAATATGTCTATGAAGGTTCTCAGTCATCCAGGCAGTAATAAATCAAGGCAACTGGACTTGCTGTGTTGTCTAGAAGACCTTTTGCCACTCATCCAAGAGGCTTCTTCAGGTTTGATCTATGGTGGGCAGTTTTCCAGTTTATAAACTCTGTGAGTTGTTTAAGGGATAGCAGGGACATTAAGAGTCATAGAGGTAATGAGAGGGTCATTAGTCTTATCTTTGCATGAATGAAGGTGTTAACTGTTGTGGAGATGTTAGGACATTGTTAGTAGCTGATAGGTGATAATTTACGTCAACCCCCCTGTTCAGAGATGAGTTTTCCAGTTTGACAAAGATGGTGTCTTTAACTCCTCCTTCAAACCATCATAAACAGAGCAATATTGTATATGCTATCTAGTGCAAAGAGAACTGCACAGATCTGCATACTGGCGAGACAAAACAACTATTTCACAATTGGATGGCCCAGCATAGGAGGGCTAACACCTCAGGTCAAGAATCAGCTGTATAGGACAAGGGACACTCCTTTGATGTCAACAGTGTGCATATTTTTGACAGGAGAACTGGTGGTTTGAAAGAGGGGTTAAACAAGACATCTTTGTCAAACTGAAAAACCCATCCCTGAACAGAGGGAGTGGGGTACGACACCACCTATCAGCCACTTACCAATGCAGTCCTAACATCTCTACCCCTGCATTTCCACTACAGTTCACACTTCCATTCATACAAAGGTAAGACTAATAACCCTCTTGTTACCTCTGTGACTCTTAACGATTCTGATTTTCCTCAGGGTTTATAAGGTGGAAAACTGCCCACCATGGATCAGAGTTGAAGAAGCCTCTCGGTTGAGTGGGAAAATGTCTTCTAGACAACACAGCAAGTCCAGTTGCCTTGATTTACTACTGCTTGATATGCATGGTTAAGCACTTTGGTAGAAGAAAAAAAAAGTGTAGACTGTTTTCTAAGTGGGGAGGAAATTAAAAAATCTGAGGCGTAAAGGGACATTCATCGTGCAGGATTCCCTAAAGGTTGGAGTGTTGTGAGTAGTTTTGGGCCCCTTATCTGCAAAAGGGTGAGCTGACATTGGAGAGGTTCACAGGATGGCTTTGGGTATGTACTCATTGAAAGTCAGGAGAATGAGCGGCTGATCTCATTGAAACCTATCGAAGGTCTACATAGAGTGGATGTGGGGGAGGTTAAAGACCAGAGGACACAGCCTCAGAATAGAGGGATGCCTATTTAGAACGGAGATGAGGAGGAACTTCTTTAGCCAGACGGTGGTGAATCTGTGGAATTCGTTGCCATGGGCAGCTGTTGGGTATATTTAAGGCAGAGTTTGATAGATTCTTGATTAGTCAGGGCATGAAGGGATACAGGGAGAAGGTAGGAGATTGGGGCTGAATGAGAATGATGAAAGGCAGAGCAGACATGATGAGCAAAATGCCCTAATTCTGCTCCTATATCTTATGATCTTATGATATACCTTGTTGTTTTGCCCATTCAGTCATACCATGTACCCCCAAATGACCATCTATATTATGTGCCTGTTGTCCCTTCGCACGGAATTCAGGGGTGTCAACCTGGTGTAACAGATCTACTTTATCTACTGGTCCACTTTATTATTAAAGGTGGTGGATAGAAAAGTATCTTTCTGGTGAGCACCTACATGGAAAACAGTGATCTTCATTCGATGCAACACACACAAAATGCTGGAGGAACTCAACAGGCCAGGCAGCATCCATGGAAAAAAGTACAGTTGACGTTTCAGGCCGAGACCCTTCTGAAGTCCTGTCAAAGGGTCTGAGCCCGAAATATTGATTGTATTTTTTTCCATTGATGCTGCCTGGCCTGTTGAGTTCCTCTGGCATTTTGTGTGTGTTGCTTAGATTTTCAGCATCTGCAGATTTTCTCTTGTTTGTGATCTTCATTTGGTGGGCTGCTTCCCAGATCTTTCCCCAAAGTGCCTGTTCCCTCAGGGGTTTTTTCTGCATCTGGCAGCTTCATTGTTGCCACACGGCCATGCCATTCAAAACTGCCCAAGAGTCTCTGTATGTGTGCACCTGACTCATTTCCTGCTGCAGTGGTACGGTGACTGCTACCGGTTCAGCTAGATGGTTGGAACCACACTTTCTGCAAGTGGTTCTGTGACTGGGTTCACAACAGCCGCTGTCCACCCCTGGACACCAGCTTGTCAGCGACTGGAGCCGTTTGTAGACCAAGTGTGGTGTTTGCTTCAGACGACTGCTCGTACGGCACACCCCATGTGACAGGAGAGGGAGGGCTGGTGGTTTTGTTCAGTTTTTATCCACAGGCATGTGGGCTACACTTCCATATAATTTGCTGACTCCCTCAAGCCCTTCTTCGCCCATTCTGCAAAGTATCACCTCCATCTCACAGTGGAAGCTTGCTGTGTTGTCCCCATCCAGTTGACGGAGCTCTCTGAGAGCACCCACATTATAATAGGGAGGTCGAGTCTCAAAATGATTTTTCTCCCCTCAGAGGAGGCTTCCATCTCCACCAACACCCAGTGGCAGACTAGCAGTTGTCTTTCAAAGGATGCATATTGGCATAGTGTGGGACCAGGATGCTAGGGGCATTCTCCCCATTCCGTCTTTGCCATAAACTCCATACGGTGGTGTTCTGATGGACCTTTAGCTCAAAGGGCAATCTGGGTAAATGAGGAGCCAGAGGCAGGAGCTGAGCCACTGCTTCTTGAACAAATGTTATTGCTACTAGAAGTTGTTTCCTTCCTAGTTACTTTATGTAATGGTTGTAACAAAACAGTTAGGTGTGGTATGTGCCACCTGCAATAGTCTCCAAATCTTTGGGTCTCTTGCTTATTGGTGGGGGTAGCCAATCCAGTTATCTTACTCTGTACTTTGTCCGCGATTACTTGATGTCCTCAGACACACTGGATATGCAGGAAGTGTACTGCCTGGCTCTTCAGCACCCATACTGTTCATGTGGCTAACCAGCATGTCCAGGGCTTCAACTCTGTACCCTCTTAGTATTATGTCATTGATATAGTTGGGTTTACCTGTAAATCAGGTGAGAGAGTTCATACATCAAGGTCTTGTGCTATGGCATGAGGTAGGGCTATGCACATGCTCCTGATGCAGTCTGGTAACAGTGTACTGTCTGCCTTCCCATGTGAAAGCAAATTGATGCTGTGACTCTGGCAACAGGGGAAAGGAAAAAAATACATTGGCCATATCTATTACAGCATACTATTTCTTTCCTCTGATACTCTTACCACTAAGGTCACTATGCAGCAGTTATGGTAGGACGCAGTTGGTTAACTGACAATAATCAACTGTCATTCTCCAGTTGCCATCTGATTTACTTTTCATTCACTGCCCAGACAGGGCTGTTATACTCAGAGGTTGCATACCTGATCACAACTCTGCCATGGTGTCAGAGAACTCTGAACGTCCTCCCAGTACTCAGTACTGCTTCACAAACCACAGCTCTTGGTGACAGTATTGTAAGAGGCTCCCATTAAAACAGTTGCTTTGAAAATTCTAAATGTGAACTTCCCCACTTTAGTCTGCACTGTCTGTTGCTGCAGCACATTCATTCCAATTACATTTTCAGGTAACACGGCTAACAGTACTTGGGCTTCCATTGGTGGTCTTTCTCCAGTAGCCAATCAATTCTCTTATTTCCCGTGCTTTCATTATATTTCCCCCTAAACCCTCTACTTGCACCAGGGGCCCCTCGTGTTAGTTGGGATCTGTGTCCACCAAAGCATTAACCCTTTGTTTGCTCTCATCTCCCCACCACAAAGTAACAGTCATGTAAGGTTATGGGTGGAAAGGCTTCATTATCCTGACTGACCCCACCCCTACCAGAAAGGTTGGGGGAATTTGGGTCATTTTGGATCAATCCTTATGGAGGTCCATCATTCTCTCAATCAGCCTCTCCACCTAAACCCAGGAGTTGATTCTCTGTCCAAGTGAGGGGCACTAGGCTCGACCTTCTTATTATCACAATGATGTTCCCATAAGGCATTCATGGCTCCCATGGGCATACCATCAACCTTCACTTTATTCACTATTTCCTTTAACAGAACTTGAAACATCTCCCTGCGAGTTAGCCAGAGGTTTCTGCTTGCATTATTTCTAATGTTTCCCATTCCTTCCTTTGACTTCAAAACTCTGACTCTCATTTCCCCATCATTAATTTTGTTAATGTATGTGCCTGATTCAATATATCGTCATCCTCGTCTAAACCTGGACAGCCTTCTGGAAACTCCTGAAACTCACCCCCTTCCTTCAGCAAACACAGGTTCCAATGGTGCCTTCCAGCTCATGGGAGGGCAACATGTTGGCCGCAGCCACAAAGCCATAGGTGTTGTCCGTCCACCCTGGTGCCTTAATCTCAGTCTCTTCGTCAGAAATGCCCTGCTTGCAAAGTATAGCACCTATTCTGCTGAATCCTGCCAACTATGTCAGTTTATAATGAAAATTATTTTAAAATTCATATCAGGGCATTTGCATATGTATTTGCAAACAAAGGGAGGCAGTTCACATGTGTTAAACCACAAGAAAACACTATTAGAACCAGCACAAATGCAATACAGAAGAAAAAACAAATGTCTACAGTAGTAGCAGTACAGAAGTCAAAGTAACACTTGCCTACCAAATGAGCTCATCTGCAGAATGTTGACCAACTTCATTCAGCCTTCCCCCCACCCTTTCTAACAGAATGGAGATACTCTAACTCTCATGACCTACTTGTCCCTATCCTCTCCAATTCTTAGTACTGTACTAGCACTGATCATGACTTAGCCTAAGGCACAACTCTCCCCTCTCTTCTCTCTCACTCACTCACTGTCACTCTCAAAGAAATTGCCCTTTCTTATATATTTAAAACCCCCTTCTGCTAGTACTTATAACTCCCTTGGTAGTACTAGCAGTACCCCTTATCTCTTATGACCTCGAACCCAAACGAACATGTTTTCCCTCATTTAAGGCTGCAGACTTGTACTTCCCTGGCATTCTCAAAACATTGCTGTGGACTGGTTTCGTGTACTTTCACAAAACAATCCCACTTCAACCCAACACCATTCTGTCTTGTAAATTTCCATTTTATTTTAGCTTTATTTCTTCAGCGGTTTGAACGGGGCACGACTGTGCAAGCAAGTGGAGGTCAGCCAGTGAGAACAGCGGGAAGAGTTTAAAAAGAAGACAGATTTACAGAGCGAGCGTCAGAGGAGCAGGAGACAGAGTAGGAAGGTTTTGGCTTATCGGGGTTTAGGTGATAAGGAGTCAAGGCCAGGTAGGTTATCTGTTTAAAATAAAGACAGAAAGTATGTGTGTGAGGCAGGTTTTCTGTGCTCGGTGTCAGATGTGGGAGGTCTTGGTGGTCTCCTGGACAACCACATCTGCACCAGGTGTGTCGAGCTGCAGCTCCTTAGGGACCATGTTAGGGAACTGGAGATGCAGCTCGATGACCTTCGTCTGGTCAGGGAGAGTGAGGAGGTGATGGAGAGGAGTTACAGGCAGGTAGTTACCCCGGGACCACAGGAGACAGAGAAGTGAGTAACAGTCAGGAGAGGGAAGGGCAAAGGCAGATGCTAGAGAGTACCCCACTGGCTGTACCCCTTAAAAATAAGTGCTCCTGCTTGAGTACTGTTGGGGGGGACAGCCTACCTGGGGGAAGCAACAGTGGCCGTGCCCCTGCCACAGAGTCTGGCCCTGTGGCTCAGAGGGTAGGGAAAGGAAGAGGATGGCAGCAGTGATAGGGAACTCTATAGTTAGGGGGTCAGACAGGCGATTCTGTGGATGCAGGAAAGATACGCGGATGGTAGTTTGCCTCCCAGGTGCCAGGGTCTGGGATATTTCTGATCGCATCCACAATATCCTGAAGTGGGAAGAAGAACAGCCAGAGGTTGTGGTACATATTGGTACCAACGACATAGGTAGGAAAAGGGAGGAGGTCCTGAAAACAGACTACAGGGAGTTAGGAAAGAAGTTGAAAAGCAGGACCTGAAAGGTAGTGATCTGGGGATTACTGCCCATGCCACGTGACAGTGAGTATAGGAATAGAATGAGGTGGAGGATAAATGCGTAGCTGAGGGATTGGAGCGGGGGGCAGGGATTCAGATTTCTGGACTTTGGGGCAGGTGTGACCTGTACAAAAAGGACAGATTGCAATTGAATCAAAGGGGAACCGATATCCTGGCGGGAAGGTTTGCTAAGGCTGTTGGGGAGAGTTTAAACTAGAATTGCTGGGGGTGGGGTAGTAACTGAACTGAAGTGACAGAGAAAGGGAGATTGGCTCACAAACAGAGAAAGCTTGGAGACACTGTGAAAGAAAGGATAGGCAGGTGATGGAGAAGGGACGCACTCAGATTGATGGTTTGAGATGTCTATTTTAATGCAAGGAGTATTATGAATAAAGTGGATGAACTTAGAGTATGGATCAGCACTTGGAGCTATGACGTTGTGGTGGCCATTACAGAGACTTGGATGGTGCAGGGGCAGGAATGGCTACTTCAAGTGCCGAGTTTTAGATGTTTCAGAAAGGTCAGGGTGGGAGGCAAACGAGGTGGGGCATGGCACTGTTGATCAGAGATGGTGTCAGGGCTACAGAAAAGGAGGAAGCCATGGAGGGATTGTCTATGGAGTCTGTGGGTGGAAGTTAGGAACAGGAAGGGGTCAATAACTCTACTGGGTGTTTTTTTATAGAACATCCAATAGTAACAGGAACATCGAGGAGCAGATAAGGAGACAGATTCTGGAAAACAGGGTTGTTTTGATGGGAGATTTTAATTTCCCAAATATTGATTGGCATCTCCCTAAAGCAAGGGGTTTAGATGGGATGGGGTTTGTTAGGTTTGTTCAAGAAGGTTTCTTGACACAATATGTCAATAAGCCTACAAGAGGAGAGGCTGTACTTGATCTGGTATTGGGAAATGAACCTGGTCAGGTGTCATCTCTCAGTGGGAGAGCATTTTGGAGATAGTGATCACAATTCTATCTCCTTTACCATAACATTAGAGAGGGATAGGAACAGACAAGTTAGGGGAACGTTTAATTGGAGGAAGGGGAAATATGAGGCTATCAGGCAGGAACTTGGAAGCATAAATTGGAAACAGATGTTCTCAGGGAAACGTACAGAAGAAATGTGGCAAATGCTCAGGGGATATTTGCGTGGGGTTCTGAGTAGGTGCGTTCCAATGAGACATGGAAAGGACGATAGGTTACAGGAACCGTGGTGTACAAAGGCTGTCTAGTCAACTTTATCTAGTCAAGAAGAAAAGAAGAGCTTATGATAGGTTCAAAAAACCAGGTAATGGTAGGAATCTGGAAGGTTATAAGGCTAGCAAGAAGGGGCTTAAGAATGAAATTAGGACATTCAGAAGGGGCCATGAGAAGGCCTTGGCAAGCAGGATTAAGGAAGATCCCAAGGCATTCTACAAGTATGTGAAGAGCAAGAGGACAAGTCGTGAGAGAATAGGACCAACCAAGCGTGACAGTGGAAAGGTGTGTATGGAACCGGAGGAGATGGCAGAGGTACTTAATGAATACTTTGCTTCAGTATTCACTACGGAAAAGGATCTTGGTGATTGGAGGGATGACTTGTAGTGGACTGAAAATCTTGAGCTTGTAGATATTAAGGAAGAGGATGTGCTGGAGCTTTTGGAAAGCATCAAGTTGGACAAGTCACTGGGACTGGATGAGATGTACCCCAGACTGCTGTGTGAAGTGAGGGAGGAGATTGCTGAGCCTCTGGCAATGATCTTTGCATCATCAATGAGGAAGGGAAAAGTTCTGGAGGATTGGAGGGTTGCAGATGTTGTTCCTTTATTCAAGAAAGGGAGTAGAGGTAGCCCAGGAAATTATAGGCCAGTGAGTCTTACTTCAGTGGTTGTTAAGTTGATTGAGAAAATCCTGAGAGGCAGGATTTATGAACATTTAGAGAGGCATAATATGATTAGGAATATTCAGCATGGCTTTGTGAAAGGCAAGTCGTGCCTTACGAGCCTGATTGAATTTTTTGAGGATGTGGCTAAACACATTGATGAAGAAAGATCAGTAGATGTAGTGTATATGGATTTCAGCAAGGCATTTGACAAGGTACCCCATGCAAGGCTTATTGAGAAAGTAAGGAGGCATGGGATCCAAGGGGACATTGCTTTGTGGATCCAGAACTGGCTTGCCCACAGAAGGCAAAGAGTGGTTATAGACGGGTCATATTCTGCATGGAAGTCGGTGACCAGTGGAGTGCCTCAGGGATCTGTTCTGGGACTCTTACTCTTTGTGATTTTTATAAATGACCTGAATGAGGAAGTGGAGGGATGAGTTAGTAAATTTGCTGAAGACACAAAGGTTGGAGGTGTTGTGGATAGTGTGGAGGGCTGTCAGAGGTTAAAACGGGACATTGATAAGATGCAAAAATGGGCTGAGTTGTGGCAGATGGAGTTCAACCCAGATAAGTGTGAAGTGGTTCATTTTAGTAGGTCAAATATGATGGCAGAATATAGTATTAATGATAAGACTCTTGGCAGTGTGGAGGATCAGAGGGATCTTGGGGTCCAAGTCCACTGGACACTCAAAGCAGCTGTGCAGGTTGACTCTGTGGTTAATAAGGCGTACAGTGTATTGGCCTTCATCAATTGTTGAATTGAACTTAGGAGCCGAGGTAATGTTACAGCTATAAAGGACCCTGGTCAGACCCCATGTGGAGTACTCTGCTTAGTTCTGGTCATCTCACTACAGGAAGGACGTAGAAACCATAGAAAGGGCTCAGAGGATATTTACAAGGACTTTGCCTGGATTGGGGAGCATGCCTTATGAGAATAGGTTGAGTGAACTCGGGCTTTTCTCCTTTGAGCGGTGGAGGATGAGAGATGACTTGATAGAGGTGAACAAGATAATGAGAGACATTGATCGTGTGGATAGTCAGAGGCTTTTTCCCAGGGCTGAAATGGCTAGCATGAGAGGGTATAGTTTTAAGGTGGCTGGAGGTAGGTACAGAGGAGATGTCAGGGGTAAGCTTTTTATGCAGAGAGTGGTGAGTGCGTGGAATGGGCTGCTGTTGACCGTGGTGGAGGCGGATACGATAGGGTCTTTTAAGAGACTCCTGGATGGCTACATGGATCTTAGAAAAATAGAGGGCTATGGGTAAAGCGTAGGTAGTTCTAAGGTAGGGACATGTTCGGCACAGCATTGTGGGCCGAAGGTCCTGTATTGTGCTGTAGGTTTTCTGTTTCTGTACACCAAGGGGAATCACAATTAACTCTTTCTGTTGATCTGTGTCAGGAATCCTGCCTGGATCAATTTTGCCCCATCAAAACGTTTTGCAATTATGCCCTTTCCACTACATTTCCTTCCTCACAGGCTTTACATGCTGGATCTGCAAATGTTTGTACTTTCGCACCAGCTGTCCCCTCCTTTGACCCATCACTCTGGTTTGCATCCCCTCCCCCCCCCACTGCTGATCTAGTTTAAACCCTTCCCAACCGCTCTAGAAAACTGCTCACAAGATTATTGGCTAACCTCAAGTTCAGATGTGACCTATCCCTTCTGGGGACGGTCATACCTTCCCCAGAAGAGATCCCAATATTCCATTAATCTGAAACCCTGCCACTTACACCAATTCTCCAGCCACACATTCATCTGCCAAATCATCCTTACTTCACAGGCAGCAATCCAGAGATTACCATCCTTGAGTTTCTACTTTTCAGCTTCCTACCTAGCTCCCTATATTCTCCCTTAAAGGCCTCATCCCTTTTTCCACCTATATTGTTGGTACCATAATGTACCGTGAGTTCTGGCTGCTTATCCTCTCCCTTAAGAATGCTGAGGCTCTGATTGAAATGTCCCTAACCCTGGCATCTGGGAGGTAACGCACCATCTCGGAGTATCTCTGTCATGTCCACAGAATCTCCAGACAGCTCCTCTGAATATTTAATTCCTTATCACCACAGCACTCCATTTCTCCCTACTCCCCTTCCAGACCACAGGGGCAGATTCAGTGCCAGAGACTTGGTTGCTGCAGCTTTTCCCTCCTCCCTACAGAATCTAAAGTGGTATACTGATTATTGAAGAGAACAGCCATAGGGCTACTCCGCACTCTCTAACCAATCCCTTTCCCTGCCTCGGAAATTTAGGTGTAGCTCCCTGTAGGTCTTCTCTATCACCTCCTTATTTTCCTGAATCAGCCAAAGGATATCCAGTTCCAATTCCTTAATATGATCTTTAAGATTTTCAAATGTCTCAAATGTCGGTATCAAGGAAACTCGAGGTTTCCAAATCCCCCACATCACGTGTGAGAAGGACACTATTGACTTGGGATACATTCTCACTACTGTAGCTAGGCACTAATAGATAGAGAACCCTGACAGAAGCCTTAATCTAGCCTCTGCTTCGTCCTTGCTGAAACCTCTTGAGGCAAAGCCTTTGTTCCCCACTCTAACTCTGTCCCACTCACATTATGGCTGCTCTCCTTAAATCTATCTTCTTTTTAGAAACATAGAAAACCTGCAGCACAATACAGGCCCTTCAGCCCACAAAGTGTCCTTACCTTAGAAATTATCTAGGGTTACCCATAGCCCTCTATTTTTCTGAGCTCCATGTACCAAGAGTCTCCTAAAAGACCCTATAGTGTCTGCCTCCACCACCGTTGCTGGCAGTCCATTCCACGCACCCACCACTCTCTGAGTGAAAAAACTTACCCTTGACATCTCCTCTGTACCTACTTCCAAGCACCTTAAAACTGTGCCCTCTCGTGCTAGCCATTTCAGCCCTGAGAAAAACCTCTGACTATCTACACGATCAATGCCCCTCATCATCTTATACGTCTATCAGGTCACCTCTCATCCTCCATCACTGCAAGGAGAAAAGGCCGAGTTCACTCAACCTATTCTCATAAGGCATGCTCCCCAATCCAGGCAACGTCCTTGTAAATATCCTCTGCACCCCTTTTATGGTTTCCACATCTTTCCTGTAGTGAGGCAACCAAAACTGAGCACAGTACTCCAAGTGGGGTCTAACCAGAGTCCTATATAGCTGCAACATTACCTCTCAACTCCTAAACTCAATCCCACGATTGATGAAGGCCAATGCACTGTATGCTTTCTTAAACACAGTCAACCTTCACAGAGGCTTTGAGTATCCTATGGACTCAGACCCTAAGATCCCTCTGATCCTCCACACTGCCAAGAGTTCTACCGTTAATACTATATTCTGTCATCATATTTGACTGAGCAAAATGAAACATCTCCCACTTATCTGGGTTGAACTCCATCTGCCACTTCTCAGCCCAGTTTTGCATCCTATCAATGTCCTGCTGTAACCTCTGACAGCCCTCCACACTATCCACAACACCACCAATCTTTGTGTCATCAGCAAATTTACTAACCCATTCCTTCACTTCCTCATCCAGGTCACTTATAAAAATTGCGAAGAGTAGGGGTCCCAGAACAGGTCCCTGAGGCACACCACTGGTCACCGACCTCCATGCAGTTTATGGCCCGTCTAGAACCACTCTTTGCCTTCTGTGGGCAAGCCAGTTCTGGATCCACAAAGCAATGTCCCCATGGATCCCATGCCTGCTTACTTTTTCAATAATCCTTGAATGGGATACCTTATCAAATGCCTTGCTGAAATCCACATACACTACATCTACTGCTCTACCTTCATCAATGTGTTTAGTCACATCCTCAAAAAATTCAATCAGGTTCATAAGGCACAACCTGCATTTCACAAAGCCATGCTGACTATTCCTAATCATATTTGCTGCTCCAAATGTTCATAAATCCTTCCTCTCAGGATCTTCTCCATCAACTTACCAACCGCTGAAGTAAGACTCACTGGTCTATAATTTCCTGAGCTATCTCTACTCCCTTTCTTGAATTCTTGAACAACATCAAGAAATCTTCTGGAACCTCTCCTGTCCCCATTGATAATGCAAAGGTCATCGCCAGAGGTTCAGGAATCTCCCCCTTCGCCTCCACCAGTAGCCTGGGGTACATCTCTTCTGGTCCGGTGACCTATCCAACTAGATGCTTTCCAAAAGTTCCAGCACATCCTCTTTCTTAATATCTACATGCTCAAGCTTTATTTTTATTGGCCCTATTAACCCAAACCATCTCCAAAGAATGTTCCAACAGGCCTGCTTGCTTTTAAAATCCAGGGCTTAAAACTCCACAAACAACTGTCTGCACAATCTCAATCCCAATCTCAGGAGTCTATTCTCTGACCATAAACATGTCAGCTGTTTGATTTGCAAAATCATTCCTACTGAGGTCATCAAGGTAGCTTTTGCATAGATGTGATGTGTCAAAGGGCCTAACTCTGCTCCCATATGGTCAAATGTGCAGGGTTTCTGCAGAACGATTCAGCCTGTTTCCTGTTGGTCTTTATATTATTGGTATCCAACAGGATGGTTTGAGTATCTTAGAAACAGCTGATCTCTTGGAACTTTCATGTGCAACTCTCTCTAGATTTAAAGAGAATGGTGCAAAAAGCAAAAAAAAATCCTATTGGTGGTACTTATGTCAGCAAAAACACCTTATAAATGAGAGAGGTCAGAGGAGAATGGCCAGACTGGTTCAAGTAGCAACTTAAATAGCCACGTATTAGACATAGGAGCAGAATTAGGCTGCCTGAACCATTGAGTCTGCTCTGCCATTGAATTATGGCTGATCTTTTTTTCAAACTCCTCCTCAACCCCGGTTCCCGGCCTTCTCCCTGTAACCTTTCATGCCATGTCCAATCAAGAACCTATCAACCTCCGCCTTAAATACACCCAACAACCTGGCCTCCAGTTCCCGGCTTTCTCCCCATAACCTTTGATGCCGTGTCCGATCAAGAAACTATCAATCTCCGCCTTAAATACACCCAACGACCTGGCCTCCACAGCTGCCTTAAATACACCCAACGACCTGGCCTCCACAGCTGCCTTAAATACACCCAACGACCCGGCCTCCACAGCTGCCTTAAATACACCCAACGACCCGGCCTCCACAGCTGCCTAAAATACACCCAACGACCCGGCCTCCACAGCTGCCTTAAATACACCCAACGACCTGGCCTCCACAGCTGCCTTAAATACACCCAACGACCCGGCCTCCACAGCTGCCTTAAATACACCCAACGACCCGGCCTCCACAGCTGCCTAAAATACACCCAACGACCCGGCCTCCACAGCTGCCTTAAATACACCCAACGACCCGGCCTCCACAGCTGCCTTAAATACACCCAACGACCCCCCCCTGGCCTCCACAGCTGCCTTAAATACACCCAACGACCCGGCCTCCACAGCTGCCTTAAACACACCCAACGACCCGGCCTCCACAGCTGCCTAAAATACACCCAACGACCCGGCCTCCACAGCTGCCTAAAATACACCCAACGACCCGGCCTCCACAGCTGCCTAAAATACACCCAACGACCCGGCCTCCACAGCTGCCTTAAATACACCCAACGACCCGGCCTCCACAGCTGCCTTAAATACACCCAACGACCCGGCCTCCACAGCTGCCTTAAATACACCCAACGACCCGGCCTCCACAGCTGCCTTAAATACACCCAACGACCCCCCCCTGGCCTCCACAGCTGCCTTAAATACACCCAACGACCCGGCCTCCACAGCTGCCTAAAATACACCCAACGACCCGGCCTCCACAGCTGCCTAAAATACACCCAACGACCAGGCCTCCACAGCTGCCTAAAATACACCCAACGACCCCCCCTGGCCTCCACAGCTGCCTTAAATACACCCAGTGACCCCCCCCCCCTGGCCTCCACAGCTGCCTTAAATACACCCAACGACCCCCCCTGGCCACCACAGCTGCCTTAAATACACCCAACGACCCCCCCTGGCCTCCACAGCTGCCTTAAATACACCCAGTGACCACCCCTGGCCTCCACAGCTGCCTTAAATACACCCAACGACCCCCCCTGGCCTCCACAGCTGCCTTAAATACACCCAACGACCCCCCCTGGCCTCCACAGCTACCTTAAATACAACCAACGACCTGGCCTCCACAGCTGCCTTAAATACACCCAACGACCCGGCCTCCACAGCTGCCTTAAATACACCCAACGACCCGGCCTCCACAGCTGCCTTAAATACACCCAACGACCCGGCCTCCACAGCTGCCTTAAATACACCCAACGACCCGGCCTCCACAGCTGCCTTAAATACACCCAACGACCCGGCCTCCACAGCTGCCTTAAATACACCCAACGACCCGGCCTCCACAGCTGCCTTAAATACACCCAACGACCCGGTCTCCACAGCTGCCTTAAATACACCCAACGACCCCCCCCTGGCCTCCACAGCTGCCTTAAATACACCCAACGACCCGGCCTCCACAGCTGCCTTAAATACACCCAACGACCTGGCCTCCACAGCTGCCTTAAATACACCCAACGACCTGGCCTCCACAGCTGCCTTAAATACACCCAATGACCTGGCCTCCACAGCTGCCTTAAATACACCCAATGACCTGGCCTCCACAGCTGCCTTAAATACACCCAACGACCCGGCCTCCACAGCTGCCTTAGATGCACCCAGTGACCCCCCCCTGGCCTCCACAGCTGCCTTAAATACACCCAACGACCCGGCCTCCACAGCTGCCTTAAATACACCCAACGACCCGGCCTCCACAGCTGCCTTAAATACACCCAACGACCCGGCCTCCACAGCTGCCTTAAATACACCCAACGACCCCCCCCCGGCCTCCACAGCTGCTTTAAATACACCCAACGACCCGGCCTCCACAGCTGCCTTAAATACACCCAACGACCCGGCCTCCACAGCTGCCTTAAATACAACCACCGACCCCCCCCTGGCCTCCACAGCTGCCTTAAATACACCCAACGACCCCCCCCTGGCCTCCACAGCTGCCTTAAATACACCCAACGACCCGGCCTCCACAGCTGCCTTAAATACACCCAACGACCCCCCCCTGGCCTCCACAGCTGCCTTAAATACACCCAACGACCTGGCCTCCACAGCTGCCTTAAATACACCCAACGACCTGGCCTCCACAGCTGCCTTAAATACACCCAGTGACCTGGCCTCCACAGCTGCCTTAAATACACCCAATGACCCCCCCCTGGCCTCCACAGCTGCCTTAAATACACCCAATGACCCCCCCCTGGCCTCCACAGCTGCCTTAAATACACCCAACGACACCCCCCCTGGCCTCCACAGCTGCCTTAAATACACCCAACGACCCCCCCCCTGGCCTCCACAGCTGCCTTAAATACACCCAACGACCCCCCCCCTGGCCTCCACAGCTGCCTTAAATACACCCAACGACCTGGCCACAGCTGCCTTAAATACACCGAACGACCCCCCCCTGGCCTCCACAGCTGCCTTAAATACACCCAACGACCCCCCCCTGGCCTCCACAGCTGCCTTAAATACACCCAACGACCCCCCCCGGCCTCCACAGCTGCCTTAAATACACCCAACGACCTGGCCTCCACAGCTGCCTTAAATACACCCAACGACCTGGCCTCCACAGCTGCCTTAAATACACCCAACGACCCGGCCTCCACAGCTGCCTTAAATACACCCAACGACCTGGCCTCCACAGCTGCCTTAAATACACCCAACGACCCCCCCCTGACCTCCACAGCTGCCTTAAATACACACAACGACCTGGCCTCCACAGCTGCCTTAAATACACCCAACGACCTGGCCTCCACAGCTGCCTTAAATACACCCAGTGACCTGGCCTCCACAGCTGCCTTAAATACACCCAATGACCCCCCCCCTGGCCTCCACAGCTGCCTTAAATACACCCAACGACCCCACCCTGGCCTCCACAGCTGCCTTAAATACACCCAACGACCCCCCCCTGGCCTCCACAGCTGCCTTAAATACACTCAACGACCCCCCCCCTGGCCTCCACAGCTGCCTTAAATACACCGAACGACCCCCCCCCTGGCCTCCACAGCTGCCTTAAATACACCCAACGACCTGGCCACAGCTGCCTTAAATACACCCAACGACCCCCCACTGGCCTCCACAGCTGCCTTAAATACACCCAACGACCCCCCCCGGCCTCCACAGTTGCCTTAAATACACCCAACGACTCCCCCCCGGCCTCCACAGCTGCCTTAAATACACCCAACGACCCGGCCTCCACAGCTGCCTTAAATACACCCAACAACCCGGCCTCCACAGCTGCCTTAAATACACCCAACGACCCGGCCTCCACAGCTGCCTTAAATACACCCAACGACCCGGCCTCCACAGCTGCCTTAAATACACCCAACGTCCCGGCCTCCACAGCTGCCTTAAATACACCCAACGGCCCGGCCTCCACAGCTGCCTTAAATACACCCAACGACCCGGCCTCCACAGCTGCCTTAAATACACCCAACGACCCGGCCTCCACAGCTGCCTTAAATACACCCAACGACCCGGCATCCACAGCTGCCTTAAATACACCCAACTACCCGGCCTCCACAGCGGCCTTAAATACACCCAACGACCCGGCCTCCACAGCTGCCTAAAATACACCCAACGACCCGGCCTCCACAGCTGCCTTAAATACACCCAAAGACCCCGCCCCCCACGGCCTCCACAGCTGCCTTAAATACACCCAACGACCCGGTCTCCACAGCTGCCTTAAATACACCCAACGACCCCCCCCTGGCCTCCACAGCTGCCTTAAATACACCCAACGACCTGTCCACAGCTGCCTTAAATACACCCAACGACCCCCCCCTGGCCTCCACAGCTGCCTTAAATACACCCAACGACCCCCCCCTGGCCTCCACAGCTGCCTTAAATACACCCAACGACCCCCCCCGGCCTCCACAGCTGCCTTAAATACCCAACGACCCGGCCTCCACAGCTGCCTTAAATACACCCAACGACCAGGCCTCCACAGCTGCCTTAAATACACCCAACGACCCGGCCTCCACAGCTGCCTTAAATACACCCAACGACCCGGCCTCTACAGCTGCCTTAAATACACCCAATGACCCGGCCTCCACAGCTGCCTTAAATACACCCAACGACCCGGCCTCCACAGCTGCCTTAAATACACCCAATGACCCGGCCTCCACAGCTGCCTTAAATACACCCAACGACCCGGCCTCCACAGCTGCCTTAAATACACCCAACGACCCCCCCTGGCCTCCACAGCTGCCTTAAATACACCCAACGACCCGGCCTCCACAGCTGCCTTAAATACACCCAACGACCCGGCCTCCACAGCTGCCTTAAATACACCCAACGACCTGGCCACAGCTGCCTTAAATACACCAACGACCCCCCCCGGCCTCCACAGCTGCCTTAAATACACCAACGACCTGGCCACAGCTGCCTTAAATACACCCAACGACCACCCCCCTGGCCTCCACAGCTGCCTTAAATACACCCAACGATCTGGCTACAGCTGCCTTAAATACACCCAACGACCCCCCCCTGGCCTCCACAGCTGCCTTAAATACACCCAACGACTCCCCCTGGCCTCCACAGCTGCCTTAAATACACCCAACGACCCCTCCCGGCCTCCACAGCTGCCTTAAATACACCCAACGACCCGGCCTCCACAGCTGCCTTAAATACACCCAACGACCTGGCCTTCCACAGCTGCCTTAAATACACCCCAACGACCCGGCCTCCACAGCTGCCTTAAATACACCCAACGACCCGGCCTCCACAGCTGCCTTAAATACACCCAACGACCCGGCCTCCACAGCTGCCTTAAATACACCCAACGACCCGGCCTCCACAGCTGCCTTAAATACACCCAACGACCCGGCCTCCACAGCTGCCTTAAATACACCCAACGACCCGGCCTCCACAGCTGCCTTAAATACACCCCAACGACCCCCCCTGGCCTCCACAGCTGCCTTAAATACACCCAACGACCCGGCCTCCACAGCTGCCTTAAATACACCAAATGACCCGGCCTCCACAGCTGCCTTAAACACACCCAACGACCTGGCCTACACAGCTGCCTTAAATACACCCAACGACCCGGCCTCCACAGCTGCCTTAAATACACCCAACGACCCGGCCTCCACAGCTGCCTTAAATACACCCAACGACCTGGCCTCCACAGCTGCCTTAAATACACCCAACGACCTGGCCTCCACAGCTGCCTTAAATACACCCAACGACCCGGACTCCACAGCTGCCTTAAACACACCCAACGACCCGGCCTCCACAGCTGTCTTAAATACACCCAACGACCCGGCCCTCCACAGCTGCCTTAAATAAACCCAACGACCCGGCCTCTACAGCTGCCTTAAATACACCCAACGACCCGGCCTCCACAGCTGCCTTAAATACAACCAACGACCCCCCCCCCTGGCCTCCACAGCTGCCTTAAATACACCCAACGACCCCCCCTGGCCTCCACAGCTGCCTTAAATACACCCAACAACCTGGCCTCCACAGCTGCCCTTAAATACACCCAACGACCTGGCCTCCACAGCTGCCTTAAATACACCCAACGACCTGGCCTCCACAGCTGCCTTAAATATACCCAGTGACCTGGCCTCCACAGCTGCCTTAAATACACCCAATGACCCCCCCAGCCTCCACAAGCTGCCTTAAATTCACACAACGACCCCACCCTGGCCTCCACAGCTGCCTTAAATACAACCAATGACCCCCCCCCTGGCCTCCACAGCTGCCTTAAATACACCCAACAACCCCCCCCCTGGCCTCCACAGCTGCCTTAAATACACCCAATCACCCCCCCTTGGCCTCCACAGCTGCCTTAAATACACCCAACGACCCTGGCCACAGCTGCCTTAAATACACCCAACTACCCCCCCTGGCCTCCACAGCGCCTTAAATACACCCAACGACCCCCCCCTGGCCTCCACAGCTGTCTTAAATACACCCAACGACCCGGCCTCCACAGCTGCCTTAAATACACCCAACGACCTGGCCTCCACAGCTGCCTTAAATACACCCAACGACCTGGCCTCCACAGCTGCCTTAAATACACCCAACGACCTGGCCTCCACAGCTGCCTTAAATATACCCAGTGACCTGGCCTCCACAGCTGCCTTAAATACACCCAATGACCCCCCCCAGCTCCACAGCTGCCTTAAATTCACACAACAACCCCACCCTGGCCTCCACAGCTGCCTTAAATACACACAACGACCCCCCCCCTGGCCTCCACAGCTGCCTTAAATACACCCAACAACCCCCCCCCCTGGTCTCCACAGCTGCCTTAAATACACCCAATCACCCCCCCCTGGCCTCCACAGCTGCCTTAAATACACCCAACGACCTGGCCACAGCTGCCTTAAATACACCCAACGACCCCCCCCCTGGCCTCCACAGCTGCCTTAAATACACCCAACGACCCCCCCCCCGGCCTCCACAGCTGCCTTAAATACACCCAACGACCCGGCCTCCACAGCTGCCTTAAATACACCCAATGACCCGGCCTCCACAGCTGCCTTAAATACACCCAACGACCCGGCCTCCACAGCTGCCTTAAATACACCCAACGAACCCCCTGGCCTCCACAGCTGCCTTAAATACACCCAACGACCCGGCCTCCACAGCTGCCTTAAATACACCCAACGACCCCCCCTGGCCTCCACATCTGCCTTAAATACACCCAACGACCCGGCCTCCACAGCTGCCTTAAATACACCCAACGACCCGGCCTCCACAGCTGCCTTAAATACACCCAACGACCCGGCCTCCACAGCTGCCTTAAATACACCCAACGGCCCGGCCTCCACAGCTGCCTTAAATACACCCAACGACCCGGCCTCCACAGCTGCCTTAAATACACCCAACGACCCAGCCTCCACAGCTGCCTTAAATACACCCAACGACCTGGCCTCCACAGCTGCCTTAAATACACCCAACGACCCGGCCTCCACAGCTGCCTTAAATACACCTAACGACCCGGCCTCCACAGCTGCCTTAAATACACCCAACGACCTGGCCTCCACAGCTGCCTAAAATACACCCAACGACCCGGCCTCCACAGCTGCCTTAAATACACCCAGTGACCTGGCCTCCACAGCTGCCTTAAATACACCCAACGACCCGGCCTCCACAGCTGCCTTAAATACACCCAACGACCTGGCCTCCACAGCTGCCTTAAATACACCCAACGACCCGGCCTCCACAGCTGCCTTAAATACACCCAACGACCCGGCCTCCACAGCTGCCTTAAATACACCCAACGACCCGGCCTCCACAGCTGCCTAAAATACACCCAACGATCCGGCCTCCACAGCTGCCTTAAATACACCCAATGACCCGGCCTCCACAGCTGCCTAAAATACACCCAACGACCTGGCCTCCACAGCTGCCTTAAATACACCCAACAACCCCCCCCCCCTGGCCTCCACAGCAGCCTTAAATACACCCAACGACCCGGCCTCCACAGCTGCCTTAAATACTCCCAACGACCCGGCCTCCACAGCTGCCTTAAATACACCCAACGACCCGGCCTCCACAGCTGCCTTAAATACACCCAACGGCCCGGCCTCCACAGCTGCCTTAAATACACCCAACGACCCGGCCTCCACAGCTGCCTTAAATACACCCAACGACCCGGCGTCCACAGCTGCCTTAAATACACCCAACGACCCGGCATCCACAGCTGCCTTAAATACACCCAACTACCCGGCCTCCACAGCGGCCTTAAATACACCCAAAGACCCGGCCTCCACAGCTGCCGAAAATACACCCAACGACCCGGCCTCCACAGCTGCCTTAAATACACCCAACGACCCCGCCCCCCCCGGCCTCCACAGCTGCCTTAAATACACCCAACGAACCGGTCTCCACAGCTGCCTTAAATACACCCAACGACCCGGCCTCCACAGCTGCCTTAAATACACCCAACGACCCGGCCTCCACAGCTGCCTAAAATACACCCAACGACCCGGCCTCCACAGCTGCCTTAAATACACCCAACGACCCCCCCCCTGGCCTCCACAGCTGCCTTAAATACACCCAACGACCCGGCCTCCACAGCTGCCTTAAATACACCCAACGACCCCCCCTGGCCTCCACAGCTGCCTTAAATACACCCAATGACCCGGCCTCCACAGCTGCCTTAAATACACCCAACGACCCCCCCCTGGCCTCCACAGCTGCCTTAAATACACCCAACGACCCCCCCCGGCCTCCACAGCTGCCTTAAATACCCAACGACCCGGCCTCCACAGCTGCCTTAAATACACCCAACGACCCGGCCTCCACAGCTGCCTTAAATACACCCAACGACCCGGCCTCCACAGCTGCCTTAAATACACCCAACGACCCGGCCTCCACAGCTGCCTTAAATACACCCAACGACCCGGCCTCCACAGCTGCCTTAAATACACCCAACGACCCGGCCTCCACAGCTGCCTTAAATACACCCAACGACCCGGCCTCCACAGCTGCCTTAAACACACCCAACGACCCGGCCTCCACAGCTGCCTTAAACACACCCAACGACCCGGCCTCCACAGCTGCCTTAAATACACCCAACGACCCGGCCTCCACAGCTGCCTTAAATAGACCCAACGACCCGGCCACCACAGCTGCCTTAAATACACCCAACGACCCGGCCTCCACAGCTGCCTTAAATACACCCAACGACCCGGCCTCCACAGCTGCCTTAAATACACCCAACTACCCGGCCTCCACAGCTGCCTAAAATACACCCAACGACCCGGCCTCCACAGCTGCCTTAAATACACCCAACGACACCCCCCCCCGGCCTCCACAGCTGCCTTAAATACACCCAACGACCCGGCCTCCACAGCTGCCTTAAATACACCCAACGGCCCGGCCTCCACAGCTGCCTTAAATACACGCAACGACCCGGCCTCCACAGCTGCCTTAAATACACCCAACGACCCGGCCTCCACAGCTGCCTTAAATACACCCAACGACCCGGCCTCCACAGCTGCCTAAAATACACCCAACGACCCGGCCTCCACAGCTGCCTTAAATACACCCAACGAACCCCCCCTGGCCTCCACAGCTGCCTTAAATACACCCAACGACCCGGCCTCCACAGCTGCCTTAAATACACCCAACGACCCCCCCTGGCCTCCACAGCTGCCTTAAATACACCCAATGACCCGGCCTCCACAGCTGCCTTAAATACACCCAATGACCCGGCCTCCACAGCTGCCTTAAATACACCCAACGACCTGGCCTCCACAGCTGCCTTAAATATACCCAGTGACCTGGCCTCCACAGCTGCCTTAAATACACCCAATGACCCCCCCAGCCTCCACAGCTGCCTTAAATTCACACAACGACCCCACCCTGGCCTCCACAGCTGCCTTAAATACACCCAACGACCCCCCCCCTGGCCTCCACAGCTGCCTTAAATACACCCAACAACCCCCCCCCTGGCCTCCACAGCTGCCTTAAATACACCCAATCACCCACCCCTGGCCTCCACAGCTGCCTTAAATACACCCAACGACCTGGCCACAGCTGCCTTAAATACACCCAACGACCCCCCCCCTGGCCTCCACCGCTGCCTTAAATACACCCAACGACCCCCCCCCCGGCCTCCACAGCTGCCTTAAATACACCCAACGACCCGGCCTCCACAGCTGCCTTAAATACACCCAATGACCCGGCCTCCACAGCTGCCTTAAATACACCCAACGACCCGGCCTCCACAGCTGCCTTAAATACACCCAACGACCCCCCCTGGCCTCCACAGCTGCCTTAAATACACCCAACGACCCGGCCTCCACAGCTGCCTTAAATACACCCAACGACCCGGCCTCCACAGCTGCCTTAAATACACCCAACGACCCCCCCTGGCCTCCACATCTGCCTTAAATACACCCAACGACCCAGCCTCCACAGCTGCCTTAAATACACCCAACGACCCGGCCTCCACAGCTGCCTTAAATACACCCAACGACCCGGCCTCCACAGCTGCCTTAAATACACCCAACGACCCGGCCTCCACAGCTGCCTTAAATACACCCAACGACCCGGCCTCCACAGCTGCCTTAAATACACCCAACGACCCGGCCTCCACAGCTGCCTTAAATACACCCAACGACCTGGCCTCCACAGCTGCCTTAAATACACCCAACGACCCGGCCTCCACAGCTGCCTTAAATACACCTAACGACCCGGCCTCCACAGCTGCCTTAAATACACCCAACGACCTGGCCTCCACAGCTGCCTAAAATACACCCAACGACCCGGCCTCCACAGCTGCCTTAAATACACCCAGTGACCTGGCCTCCACAGCTGCCTTAAATACACCCAACGACCCGGCCTCCACAGCTGCCTTAAATACACCCAACGACCAGGCCTCCACAGCTGCCTTAAATACACCCAACGACCCGGCCTCCACAGCTGCCTTAAATACACCCAACGACCCGGCCTCCACAGCTGCCTTAAATACACCCAACGACCCGGCCTCCACAGCTGCCTAAAATACACCCAACGATCCGGCCTCCACAGCTGCCTTAAATACACCCAATGACCCGGCCTCCACAGCTGCCTAAAATACACCCAACGACCTGGCCTCCACAGCTGCCTAAAATACACCCAACGACCCGGCCTCCACAGCTGCCTTAAATACTCCCAACGACCCGGCCTCCACAGCTGCCTTAAATACACCCAACGACCCGGCCACAACAGCTGCCTTAAATACACCCAACGGCCCGGCCTCCACAGCTGCCTTAAATACACCCAACGACCCGGCCTCCACAGCTGCCTTAAATACACCCAACGACCCGGCGTCCACAGCTGCCTTAAATACACCCAACGACCCGGCATCCACAGCTGCCTTAAATACACCCAACTACCCGGCCTCCACAGCGGCCTTAAATACACCCAACGACCCGGCCTCCACAGCTGCCTAAAATACACCCAACGACCCGGCCTCCACAGCTGCCTTAAATACACCCAACGACCCCGCCCCCACCGGCCTCCACAGCTGCCTTAAATACACCCAACGACCCGGTCTCCACAGTTGCCTTAAATACACCCAACGACCCGGCCTCCACAGCTGCCTTAAATACACCCAACGACCCGGCCTCCACAGCTGCCTTAAATACACCCAACGACCCGGCCTCCACAGCTGCCTTAAATACACCCAACGACCCGGCCTCCACAGCTGCCTTAAATACACCCAACGACCCGGCCTCCACAGCTGCCTTAAATACACCCAACGACCCGGCCTCCACAGCTGCCTTAAATGCACCCAACGACCCGGCCTCCACAGCTGCCTTAAACACACCCAACGACCCGGCCTCCACAGCTGCCTTAAATACACCCAACGACCCGGCCTCCACAGCTGCCTTAAATAGACCCAACGACCCGGCCACCACAGCTGCCTTAAATACACCCAACGACCCGGCCTCCACAGCTGCCTTAAATACACCCAACGACCTGGCCTCCACAGCTGCCTTAAATACACCCAACGACCCGGCCTCCACAGCTGCCTTAAATACACCCAACTACCCGGCCTCCACAGCTGCCTTAAATACACCCAACGACCCAGCCTCCACAGCTGCCTAAAATACACCCAACGACCCGGCCTCCACAGCTGCCTTAAATACACCCAACGACACCCCCCCCCGGCCTCCACAGCTGCCTTAAATACACCCAACGACCCGGCCTCCACAGCTGCCTTAAATACACCCAACGGCCAGGCCTCCACAGCTGCCTTAAATACACCCAACGACCCGGCCTCCACAGCTGCCTTAAATACACCCAACGACCCGGCCTCCACAGCTGCCTTAAATACACCCAACGACCCGGCCTCCACAGCTGCCTAAAATACACCCAACGACCCGGCCTCCACAGCTGCCTTAAATACACCCAACGACCCCCCCCCTGGCCTCCACAGCTGCCTTAAATACACCCAACGACCCGGCCTCCACAGCTGCCTTAAATACACCCAACGACCCCCCCTGGCCTCCACAGCTGCCTTAAATACACCCAATGACCCGGCCTCCACAGCTGCCTTAAATACACCCAACGACCCGGCCTCCACAGCTGCCTTAAATACACCCAACGACCCCCCCTGGCCTCCACAGCTGCCTTAAATACACCCAACGACCCGGCCTCCACAGCTGCCTTAAATACACCCAACGACCCGGCCTCCACAGCTGCCTTAAATACACCCAACGACCCGGCCTCCACAGCTGCCTTAAATACACCCAACGACCCGGCCTCCACAGCTGCCTTAAATACACCCAACGACCTGGCCTCCACAGCTGCCTTAAATACACCCAACGACCTGGCCTCCACAGCTGCCTTAAATACACCCAACGACCTGGCCTCCACAGCTGCCTTAAATATACCCAGTGACCTGGCCTCCACAGCTGCCTTAAATACACCCAATGACCCCCCCAGCCTCCACAGCTGCCTTAAATTCACACAACGACCCCACCCTGGCCTCCACAGCTGCCTTAAATACACCCAACGACCCCCCCCCTGGCCTCCACAGCTGCCTTAAATACACCCAACAACCCCCCCCCTGGCCTCCACAGTTGCCTTAAATACACCCAATCACCCCCCCCTGGCCTCCACAGCTGCCTTAAATACACCCAACGACCTGGCCACAGCTGCCTTAAATACACCCAACGACCCCCCCCTGGCCTCCACAGCTGCCTTAAATACACCCAACGACCCCCCCCCTGGCCTCCACAGCTGCCTTAAATACACCCAATGACCCCCCCCCAGCCTCCACAGCTGCCTTAAATACACCCAACGACCCGGCCTCCACAGCTGCCTTAAATACACCCAATGACCCGGCCTCCACAGCTGCCTTAAATACACCCAACGACCCGGCCTCCACAGCTGCCTTAAATACACCCAACGACCCCCCCTGGCCTCCACAGCTGCCTTAAATACACCCAACGACCCGGCCTCCACAGCTGCCTTAAATACACCCAACGACCCGGCCTCCACAGCTGCCAAAAATACACCCAACGACACCCCCCCCCGGCCTCCACAGCTGCCTTAAATACACCCAACGACCCGGCCTCCACAGCTGCCTTAAATACACCCAACGACCCACCCTGGCCTCCACATCTGCCTTAAATACACCCAACGACCCGGCCTCCACAGCTGCCTTAAATACACCCAACGACCCGGCCTCCACAGCTGCCTTAAATACACCCAACGACCCGGCCTCCACAGCTGCCTTAAATACACCCAACGGCCCGGCCTCCACAGCTGCCTTAAATACACCCAACGACCCGGCCTCCACAGCTGCCTTAAATACACCCAACGACCCGGCCTCCACAGCTGCCTTAAATACACCCAACGACCTGGCCTCCACAGCTGCCTTAAATACACCCAACGACCCGGCCTCCACAGCTGCCTTAAATACACCCAACGACCCGGCCTCCACAGCTGCCTTAAATACACCCAGTGACCTGGCCTCCACAGCTGCCTTAAATACACCCAACGACCCGGCCTCCACAGCTGCCTTAAATACACCCAACGACCCGGCCTCCACAGCTGCCTTAAATACACCTAACGACCCGGCCTGCACAGCTGCCTTAAATACACCCAACGACCTGGCCTCCACAGCTGCCTAAAATACACCCAACGACCCGGCCTCCACAGCTGCCTTAAATACACCCAGTGACCTGGCCTCCACAGCTGCCTTAAATACACCCAACGACCCGGCCTCCACAGCTGCCTTAAATACACCCAACGACCTGGCCTCCACAGCTGCCTTAAATACACCCAACGACCCGGCCTCCACAGCTGCCTTATATACACCCAACGACCCGGCCTCCACAGCTGCCTTAAATACACCCAACGACCCGGCCTCCACAGCTGCCTAAAATACACCCAACGATCCGGCCTCCACAGCTGCCTTAAATACACCCAATGACCCGGCCTCCACAGCTGCCTAAAATACACCCAACGACCTGGCCTCCACAGCTGCCTTAAATACACCCAACAACCCCCCCCCCCCCTGGCCTCCACAGCAGCCTTAAATGCACCCAACGACCCGGCCTCCACAGCTGCCTTAAATACACCCAACGACCCGGCCTCCACAGCTGCCTTAAATACACCCAACGACCCGGCCTCCACAGCTGCCTTAAATACACCCAACGGCCCGGCCTCCACAGCTGCCTTAAATACACCCAACGACCCGGCCTCCACAGCTGCCTTAAATACACCCAACGACCCGGCCTCCACAGCTGCCTTAAATACACCCAACGACCCGGCATCCACAGCTGCCTTAAATACACCCAACTACCCGGACTCCACAGCGGCCTTAAATACACCCAACGACCCGGCCTCCACAGCTGCCTAAAATACACCCAACGACCCGGCCTCCACAGCTGCCTTAAATACACCCAACGACCCCGCCCACCCCGGCCTCCACAGCTGCCTTAAATACACCCAACGACCCGGTCTCCACAGCTGCCTTAAATACACCCAACGACCCGGCCTCCACAGCTGCCTTAAATACACCCAACGACCCGGCCTCCACAGCTGCCTTAAATACACCCAACGACCCGGCCTCCACAGCTGCCTTAAATACACCCAACGACCCGGCCTCCACAGCTGCCTTAAATACACCCAACGACCCGGCCTCCACAGCTGCCTTAAATACACCCAACGACCCGGCCTCCACAGCTGCCTTAAATACACCCAACGACCCGGCCTCCACAGCTGCCTTAAATACACCCAACGACCCGGCCTCCACAGCTGCCTTAAATGCACCCAACGAACCGGCCTCCACAGCTGCCTTAAGCACACCCAACGACCCGGCCTCCACAGCTGCCTTAAACACACCCAACGACCCGGCCTCCACAGCTGCCTTAAATACACCCAACGACCCGGCCTCCACAGCTGCCTTAAATAGACCCAACGACCCGGCCACCACAGCTGCCTTAAATACACCCAACGACCCGGCCTCCACAGCTGCCTTAAATACACCCAACGACCTGGCCTCCACAGCTGCCTTAAATACACCCAACGACCCGGCCTCCACAGCTGCCTTAAATACACCCAACTACCCGGCCTCCACAGCTGCCTTAAATACACCCAACGACCCGGCCTCCACAGCTGCCTTAAATACACCCAACGACCTGGCCTCCACAGCTGCCTTAAATACACCCAACGACCTGGCCTCCACAGCTGCCTTAAATACACCCAACGACCTGGCCTCCACAGCTGCCTTAAATATACCCAGTGACCTGGCCTCCACAGCTGCCTTAAATACACCCAATGACCCCCCCAGCCTCCACAGCTGCCTTAAATTCACACAACGACCCCACCCTGGCTTCCACAGCTGCCTTAAATACACCCAACGACCCCCCCCCGGCCTCCACAGCTGCCTTAAATACACCCAACGACCCGGCCTCCACAGCTGCCTTAAATACACCCAACGACCCCCCCTGGCCTCCACAGCTGCCTTAAATACACCCAATGACCCGGCCTCCACAGCTGCCTTAAATACACCCAACGACCCGGCCTCCACAGCTGCCTTAAATACACCCAACGACCCCCCCTGGCCTCCACAGCTGCCTTAAATACACCCAACGACCCGGCCTCCACAGCTGCCTTAAATACACCCAACGACCCGGCCTCCACAGCTGCCTTAAATACACCCAACGACCCGGCCTCCACAGCTGCCTTAAATACACCCAACGACCCGGCCTCCACAGCTGCCTTAAATACACCCAACGACCTGGCCTCCACAGCTGCCTTAAATACACCCAACGACCTGGCCTCCACAGCTGCCTTAAATACACCCAACGACCTGGCCTCCACAGCTGCCTTAAATATACCCAGTGACCTGGCCTCCACAGCTGCCTTAAATACACCCAATGACCCCCCCAGCCTCCACAGCTGCCTTAAATTCACACAACGACCCCACCCTGGCCTCCACAGCTGCCTTAAATACACCCAACGACCCCCCCCCTGGCCTCCACAGCTGCCTTAAATACACCCAACGACCCGGCCTCCACAGCTGCCTTAAATACACCCAACGACCCCCCCTGGCCTCCACAGCTGCCTTAAATACACCCAACGGCCCGGCCTCCACAGCTGCGTTAAATACACCCAACGACCCGGCCTCCACAGCTGCCTTAAATACACCCAACGACCCGGCCTCCACAGCTGCCTTAAATACACCCAACGACCTGGCCTCCACAGCTGCCTTAAATACACCCAACGACCCGGCCTCCACAGCTGCCTTAAATACACCTAACGACCCGGCCTGCACAGCTGCCTTAAATACACCCAACGACCTGGCCTCCACAGCTGCCTAAAATACACCCAACGACCCGGCCTCCACAGCTGCCTTAAATACACCCAGTGACCTGGCCTCCACAGCTGCCTTAAATACACCCAACGTCCTGGCCTCCACAGCTGCCTTAAATACACCCAACGACCCGGCCTCCACAGCTGCCTTAAATACACCCAACGACCCCCCCTGGCCTCCACAGCTGCCTTAAATACACCCAACGACCCGGCCTCCACAGCTGCCTTAAATACACCCAACGACCCCCCCTGGCCTCCACATCTGCCTTAAATACACCCAACGACCCGGCCTCCACAGCTGCCTTAAATACACCCAACGACCCGGCCTCGACAGCTGCCTTAAATACACCCAACGACCCGGCCTCCACAGCTGCCTTAAATACACCCAACGGCCCGGCCTCCACAGCTGCCTTAAATACACCCAACGACCCGGCCACAGCTGCCTTAAATACACCCAACGACCCGGCCTCCACAGCTGCCTTAAATACACCCAACGACCTGGCCTCCACAGCTGCCTTAAATACACCCAACGACCCGGCCTCCACAGCTGCCTTAAATACACCTAACGACCCGGCCTGCACAGCTGCCTTAAATACACCCAACGACCTGGCCTCCACAGCTGCCTAAAATACACCCAACGACCCGGCCTCCACAGCTGCCTTAAATACACCCAGTGACCTGGCCTCCACAGCTGCCTTAAATACACCCAACGTCCCGGCCTCCACAGCTGCCTTAAATACACCCAACGACCTGGCCTCCACAGCTGCCTTAAATACACCCAACGACCCCCCCTGGCCTCCACAGCTGCCTTAAATACACCCAACGACCCGGCCTCCACAGCTGCCTTAAATACACCCAACGACCCGGCCTCCACAGCTGCCTAAAATACACCCATCGATCCGGCCTCCACAGCTGCCTTAAATACACCCAATGACCCGGCCTCCACAGCTGCCTAAAATACACCCAACGACCTGGCCTCCACAGCTGCCTTAAATACACCCAACAACCCCCCCCCCCGGCCTCCACAGCAGCCTTAAATACACCCAACGACCCGGCCTCCACAGCTGCCTTAAATACACCCAACGACCCGGCCTCCACAGCTGCCTTAAATACACCCAACGACCCGGCCTCCACAGCTGCCTTAAATACACCCAACGGCCCGGCCTCCACAGCTGCCTTAAATACACCCAACGACCCGGCCTCCACAGCTGCCTTAAATACACTCAACGACCCGGCATCCACAGCTGCCTTAAATACACCCAACGACCCGGCCTCCACAGCTGCCTTAAATACACCCAATGACCCGGCCTCCACAGCTGCCTTAAATACACCCAACGACCCGGCATCCACAGCTGCCTTAAATACACCCAACTACCCGGCCTCCACAGCGGCCTTAAATACACCCAACGACCCGGCCTCCACAGCTGCCTAAAATACACCCAACGACCCGGCCTCCACAGCTGCCTTAAATACACCCAACGACCCCGCCCCCCCCGGCCTCCACAGCTGCCTTAAATACACCCAACGACCCGGTCTCCACAGCTGCCTTAAATACACCCAACGACCCGGCCTCCACAGCTGCCTTAAATACACCCAACGACCCGGCCTCCACAGCTGCCTTAAATACACCCAACGACCCGGCCTCCACAGCTGCCTTAAATACACACAACGACCCGGCCTCCACAGCTGACTTAAATACACCCAACGACCCGGCCTCCACAGCTGCCTTAAATACACCCAAAGACCCGGCCTCCACAGCTGCCTTAAATACACCCAACGACCCGGCCTCCACAGCTGCCTTAAATACACCCAACGACCCGGCCTCCACAGCTGCCTTAAATGCACCCAACGACCCGGCCTCCACAGCTGCCTTAAACGCACCCAACGACCCGGCCTCCACAGCTGCCTTAAACACACCCAACGACCCGGCCTCCACAGCTGCCTTAAATACACCCAACGACCCGGCCTCCACAGCTGCCTTAAATAGACCCAACGACCCGGCCACCACAGCTGCCTTAAATACACCCAACGACCCGGCCTCCACAGCTGCCTAAAATACACCCAACGACCCGGCCTCCACAGCTGCCTTAAATACACCCAACGACCCCCCCCCCTGGCCTCCACAGCTGCCTTAAATTCACCCAACGACCCGGCCTCCACAGCTGCCTTAAATACACCCAACGACCCCCTCTGGCCTCCACAGCTGCCTTAAATACACCGAATGACCCGGCCTCCACAGCTGCCTTAAATACACCCAACGACCCGGCCTCCACAGCTGCCTTAAATACACCCAACGACCCCCCCTGGCCTCCACAGCTGCCTTAAATACACCCAACGACCCGGCCTCCACAGCTGCCTTAAATACACCCAACGACCCGGCCTCCACAGCTGCCTTAAATACACCCAACGACCCGGCCTCCACAGCTGCCTTAAATACACCCAACGACCCGGCCTCCACAGCTGCCTTAAATACACCCAACGACCTGGCCTCCACAGCTGCCTTAAATACACCCAACGACCTGGCCTCCACAGCTGCCTTAAATACACCCAACGACCTGGCCTCCACAGCTGCCTTAAATATACCCAGTGACCTGGCCTCCACAGCTGCCTTAAATACACCCAATGACCCCCCCAGCCTCCACAGCTGCCTTAAATTCACACAACGACCCCACCCTGGCCTCCACAGCTGCCTTAAATACACCCAACGACCCCCCCCCTGGCCTCCACAGCTGCCTTAAATACACCCAACAACCCCCGCCCTGGCCTCCACAGCTGCCTTAAATACACCCAATCACCCCCCCCTGGCCTCCACAGCTGCCTTAAATACACCCAACGACCCGGCCTCCACAGCTGCCTTAAATACACCCAACGACCCGGCCTCCACAGCTGCCTTAAATACACCCAACGACCCGGCCTCCACAGCTGCCTTAAATACACCCAACGACCCGGCCTCCACAGCTGCCTTAAATACACCCAACGACCCCCTCTGGCCTCCACAGCTGCCTTAAATACACCCAATGACCCGGCCTCCACAGCTGCCTAAAATACACCCAACGATCCGGCCTCCACAGCTGCCTTAAATACACCCAATGACCCGGCCTCCACAGCTGCCTGAAATACACCCAACGACCTGGCCTCCACAGCTGCCTTAAATACACCCAACAACCCCCCCCCCTTGGCCTCCACAGCAGCCTTAAATACACCCAACGACCCGGCCTCCACAGCTGCCTTAAATACACCCAACGACCCGGCCTCCACAGCTGCCTTAAATACACCCAACGACCCGGCCTCCACAGCTGCCTTAAATACACCCAACGACCCGGCCTCCACAGCTGCCTTAAATACACCCAACGACCCGGCCTCCACAGCTGCCTTAAATACACCCAACGACCCGGCATCCACAGCTGCCTTAAATACACCCAACTACCCGGCCTCCACAGCGGCCTTAAATACACCCAACGACCCGGCCTCCACAGCTGCCTAAAATACACCCAACGACCCGGCCTCCACAGCTGCCTTAAATACACCCAACGACCCCCCCCCCCTGGCCTCCACAGCTGCCTTAAATACACCCAACGACCCGGCCTCCACAGCTGCCTTAAATACACCCAACGACCCCCTCTGGCCTCCACAGCTGCCTTAAATACACCCAATGACCCGGCCTCCACAGCTGCCTTAAATACACCCAACGACCCGGCCTCCACAGCTGCCTTAAATACACCCAACGACCCCCCCTGGCCACCACAGCTGCCTTAAATACACCCAACGACCCGGCCTCCACAGCTGCCTTAAATACACCCAACGACCCGGCCTCCACAGCTGCCTTAAATACACCCAACGACCCGGCCTCCACAGCTGCCTTAAATACACCCAACGACCCGGCCTCCACAGCTGCCTTAAATACACCCAACGACCCGGCCTCCACAGCTGCCTAAAATACACCCAACGATCCGGCCTCCACAGCTGCCTTAAATACACCCAATGACCCGGCCTCCACAGCTGCCTGAAATACACCCAACGACCTGGCCTCCACAGCTGCCTTAAATACACCCAACAACCGCCCCCCCTGGCCTCCACAGCAGCCTTAAATACACCCAACGACCCGGCCTCCACAGCTGCCTTAAATACACCCAACGACCCGGCCTCCACAGCTGCCTTAAATACACCCAACGACCCGGCCTCCACAGCTGCCTTAAATACACCCAACGACCCGGCCTCCACAGCTGCCTTAAATACACCCAACGACCCGGCCTCCACAGCTGCCTTAAATACACCCAACGACCCGGCCTCCACAGCTGCCTTAAATACACCCAACGACCCGGCATCCACAGCTGCCTTAAATACACCCAACTACCCGGCCTCCACAGCGGCCTTAAATACACCCAACGACCCGGCCTCCACAGCTGCCTAAAATACACCCAACGACCCGGCCTCCACAGCTGCCTTAAATACACCCAACGACCCCCCCCCCCTGGCCTCCACAGCTGCCTTAAATACACCCAACGACCCGGCCTCCACAGCTGCCTTAAATACACCCAACGACACCCTCTGGCCTCCACAGCTGCCTTAAATACACCCAATGACCCGGCCTCCACAGCTGCCTTAAATACACCCAACGACCCGGCCTCCACAGCTGCCTTAAATACACCCAACGACCCCCCCTGGCCTCCACAGCTGCCTTAAATACACCCAACGACCCGGCCTCCACAGCTGCCTTAAATACACCCAACGACCCGGCCTCCACAGCTGCCTTAAATACACCCAACGACCCGGCCTCCACAGCTGCCTTAAATACACCCAACGACCCGGCCTCCACAGCTGCCTTAAATACACCCAACGACCTGGCCTCCACAGCTGCCTTAAATACACCCAACGACCTGGCCTCCACAGCTGCCTTAAATACACCCAACGACCTGGCCTCCACAGCTGCCTTAAATATACCCAGTGACCTGGCCTCCACAGCTGCCTTAAATACACCCAATGACCCCCCCAGCCTCCACAGCTGCCTTAAATTCACACAACGACCCCACCCTGGCCTGCACAGCTGCCTTAAATACACCCAACGACCCCCCCCCCTGGCCTCCACAGCTGCCTTAAATACACCCAACAACCCCCCCCCTGGCCTCCACAGCTGCCTTAAATACACCCAATCACCCCCCCCTGGCCTCCACAGCTGCCTTAAATACACCCAACGACCTGGCCACAGCTGCCTTAAATACACCCAACGACCCCCCCCGGCCTCCACAGCTGCCTTAAATACACCCAACGACCCCCCCCTGGCCTCCACAGCTGCCTTAAATACACCCAATGACCCCCCCCCCCCCCCCGGCCTCCACAGCTGCCTTAAATACACCCAACGACCCGGCCTCCACAGCTGCCTTAAATACACCCAATGACCCGGCCTCCACAGCTGCCTTAAATAGACCCAACGACCCGGCCTCCACAGCTGCCTTAAATACACCCAACGACCCGGCCTCCACAGCTGCCTTAAATGCACCCAACGACCCGGCCTCCACAGCTGCCTTAAACACACCCAACGACCCGGCCTCCACAGCTGCCTTAAACACACCCAACGACCCGGCCTCCACAGCTGCCTTAAATACACCCAACGACCCGGCCTCCACAGCTGCCTTAAATAGACCCAACGACACGGCCACCACAGCTGCCTTAAATACACCCAACGACCCGGCCTCCACAGCTGCCTTAAATACACCCAACGACCTGGCCTCCACAGCTGCCTTAAATACACCCAACGACCCGGCCTCCACAGCTGCCTTAAATACACCCAACTACCCGGCCTCCACAGCTGCCTTAAATACACCCAACGACCCGGCCTCCACAGCTGCCTAAAATACACCCAACGACCCGGCCTCCACAGCTGCCTTAAATACACCCAACGACCCCCCCTCCCGGCCTCCACAGCTGCCTTAAATACACCCAACGACCCGGCCTCCACAGCTGCCTTAAATACACCCAACGGCCCGGCCTCCACAGCTGCCTTAAATACACCCAACGACCCGGCCTCCACAGCTGCCTTAAATACACCCAACGACCCGGCCTCCACAGCTGCCTTAAATACACCCAACGACCCGGCCTCCACAGCTGACTAAAATACACCCAACGACCCGGCCTCCACAGCTGCCTTAAATACACCCAACGACCCCCCCCCCTGGCCTCCACAGCTGCCTTAAATACACCCAACGACCCGGCCTCCACAGCTGCCTTAAATACACCCAACGACCCCCTCTGGCCTCCACAGCTGCCTTAAATACACCCAATGACCCGGCCTCCACAGCTGCCTTAAATACACCCAACGACCCGGCCTCCACAGCTGCCTTAAATACACCCAACGACCCCCCCTGGCCTCCACAGCTGCCTTAAATACACCCAACGACCCGGCCTCCACAGCTGCCTTAAATACACCCAACGACCCGGCCTCCACAGCTGCCTTAAATACACCCAACGACCCGGCCTCCACAGCTGCCTTAAATACACCCAACGACCCGGCCTCCACAGCTGCCTTAAACACACCCAACGACCCGGCCTCCACAGCTGCCTTAAATACACCCAACGACCCGGCCTCCACAGCTGCCTTAAATAGACCCAACGACCCGGCCACCACAGCTGCCTTAAATACACCCAACGACCCGGCCTCCACAGCTGCCTTAAATACACCCAACGACCTGGCCTCCACAGCTGCCTTAAATACACCCAACGACCCGGCCTCCACAGCTGCCTTAAATACACCCAACTACCCGGCCTCCACAGCTGCCTTAAATACACCCAACGACCCGGCCTCCACAGCTGCCTAAAATACACCCAACGACCCGGCCTCCACAGCTGCCTTAAATACACCCAACGACCCCCCCCCGGCCTCCACAGCTGCCTTAAATACACCCAACGACCCGGCCTCCACAGCTGCCTTAAATACACCCAACGGCCCGGCCTCCACAGCTGCCTTAAATACACCCAACGACCCGGCCTCCACAGCTGCCTTAAATACACCCAACGACCCGGCCTCCACAGCTGCCTTAAATACACCCAACGACCCGGCCTCCACAGCTGACTAAAATACACCCAACGACCCGGCCTCCACAGCTGCCTTAAATACACCCAACGACCCCCCCCCCTGGCCTCCACAGCTGCCTTAAATACACCCAACGACCGCCTCTGGCCTCCACAGCTGCCTTAAATACACCCAACGACCCCCTCTGGCCTCCACAGCTGCCTTAAATACACCCAATGACCCGGCCTCCACAGCTGCCTTAAATACACCCAACGACCCGGCCTCCACAGCTGCCTTAAATACACCCAACGACCCCCCCTGGCCTCCACAGCTGCCTTAAATACACCCAACGACCCGGCCTCCACAGCTGCCTTAAATACACCCAACGACCCGGCCTCCACAGCTGCCTTAAATACACCCAACGACCCGGCCTCCACAGCTGCCTTAAATACACCCAACAACCCGGCCTCCACAGCTGCCTTAACTACACCCAACGACCTGGCCTCCACAGCTGCCTTAAATACACCCAACGACCTGGCCTCCACAGCTGCCTTAAATACACCCAACGACCTGGCCTCCACAGCTGCCTTAAATATACCCAGTGACCTGGCCTCCACAGCTGCCTTAAATACACCCAATGTCCCCCCCAGCCTCCACAGCTGCCTTAAATTCACACAACGACCCCACCCTGGCCTCCACAGCTGCCTTAAATACACCCAACGACCCCCCCCCTGGCCTCCACAGCTGCCTTAAATACACCCAACAACCCCCGCCCTGGCCTCCACAGCTGCCTTAAATACACCCAATCACCCCCCCCTGGCCTCCACAGCTGCCTTAAATACACCCAACGACCCGGCCTCCACAGCTGCCTTAAATACACCCAACGACCCGGCCTCCACAGCTGCCTTAAATACACCCAACGACCCGGCCTCCACAGCTGCCTTAAATACACCCAACGACCCGGCCTCCACAGCTGCCTTAAATACACCCAACGACCCCCTCTGGCCTCCACAGCTGCCTTAAATACACCCAATGACCCGGCCTCCACAGCTGCCTAAAATACACCCAACGATCCGGCCTCCACAGCTGCCTTAAATACACCCAATGACCCGGCCTCCACAGCTGCCTGAAATACACCCAACGACCTGGCCTCCACAGCAGCCTTAAATACACCCAAAACCCCCCCCCCCTGGCCTCCACAGCAGCCTTAAATACACCCAACGACCCGGCCTCCACAGCTGCCTTAAATACACCCAACGACCCGGCCTCCACAGCTGCCTTAAATACACCCAACGACCCGGCCTCCACAGCTGCCTTAAATACACCCAACGACCCGGCCTCCACAGCTGCCTTAAATACACCCAACGACCCGGCCTCCACAGCTGCCTTAAATACACCCAACGACCCGGCATCCACAGCTGCCTTAAATACACCCAACTACCCGGCCTCCACAGCGGCCTTAAATACACCCAACGACCCGGCCTCCACAGCTGCCTAAAATACACCCAACGACCCGGCCTCCACAGCTGCCTTAAATACACCCAACGACCCCCCCCCCTGGCCTCCACAGCTGCCTTAAATACACCCAACGACCCGGCCTCCACAGCTGCCTTAAATACACCCAACGACCCCCTCTGGCCTCCACAGCTGCCTTAAATACACCCAATGACCCGGCCTCCACAGCTGCCTTAAATACACCCAACGACCCGGCCTCCACAGCTGCCTTAAATACACCCAACGACCCCCCCTGGCCTCCACAGCTGCCTTAAATACACCCAACGACCCGGCCTCCACAGCTGCCTTAAATACACCCAACGACCTGGCCTCCACAGCTGCCTTAAATACACCCAACGACCCGGCCTCCACAGCTGCCTTAAATACACCCAACGACCCGGCCTCCACAGCTGCCTTAAATACACCCAACGACCCGGCCTCCACAGCTGCCTAAAATACACCCAACGATCCGGCCTCCACAGCTGCCTTAAATACACCCAATGACCCGGCCTCCACAGCTGCCTGAAATACACCCAACGACCTGGCCTCCACAGCTGCCTTAAATACACCCAACAACCCCCCCCCCTGGCCTCCACAGCAGCCTTAAATACACCCAACGACCCGGCCTCCACAGCTGCCTTAAATACACCCAACGACCCGGCCTCCACAGCTGCCTTAAATACACCCAACGACCCGGCCTCCACAGCTGCCTTAAATACACCCAACGACCCCCTCTGGCCTCCACAGCTGCCTTAAATACACCCAATGACCCGGCCTCCACAGCTGCCTTAAATACACCCAACGACCCGGCCTCCACAGCTGCCTTAAATACACCCAACGACCCCCCCTGGCCACCACAGCTGCCTTAAATACACCCAACGACCCGGCCTCCACAGCTGCCTTAAATACACCCAACGACCCGGCCTCCACAGCTGCCTTAAATACACCCAACGACCCGGCCTCCACAGCTGCCTTAAATACACCCAACGACCCGGCCTCCACAGCTGCCTTAAATACACCCAACGACCCGGCCTCCACAGCTGCCTAAAATACACCCAACGATCCGGCCTCCACAGCTGCCTTAAATACACCCAATGACCCGGCCTCCACAGCTGCCTGAAATACACCCAACGACCTGGCCTCCACAGCTGCCTTAAATACACCCAACAACCCCCCCCCCTGGCCTCCACAGCAGCCTTAAATACACCCAACGACCCGGCCTCCACAGCTGCCTTAAATACACCCAACGACCCGGCCTCCACAGCTGCCTTAAATACACCCAACGACCCGGCCTCCACAGCTGCCTTAAATACACCCAACGACCCGGCCTCCACTGCTGCCTTAAATACACCCAACGACCCGGCCTCCACAGCTGCCTTAAATACACCCAACGACCCGGCCTCCACAGCTGCCTTAAATACACCCAACGACCCGGCATCCACAGCTGCCTTAAATACACCCAACTACCCGGCCTCCACAGCGGCCTTAAATACACCCAACGACCCGGCCTCCACAGCTGCCTAAAATACACCCAACGACCCGGCCTCCACAGCTGCCTTAAATACACCCAACGACCCCCCCCCCTGGCCTCCACAGCTGCCTTAAATACACCCAACGACCCGGCCTCCACAGCTGCCTTAAATACACCCAACGACCCCCTCTGGCCTCCACAGCTGCCTTAAATACACCCAATGACCCGGCCTCCACAGCTGCCTTAAATACACCCAACGACCCGGCCTCCACAGCTGCCTTAAATACACCCAACGACCCCCCCTGGCCTCCACAGCTGCCTTAAATACACCCAACGACCCGGCCTCCACAGCTGCCTTAAATACACCCAACGACCCGGCCTCCACAGCTGCCTTAAATACACCCAACGACCCGGCCTCCACAGCTGCCTTAAATACACCCAACGACCCGGCCTCCACAGCTGCCTTAAATACACCCAACGACATGGCCTCCACAGCTGCCTTAAATACACCCAACGACCTGGCCTCCACAGCTGCCTTAAATACACCCAACGACCTGGCCTCCACAGCTGCCTTAAATATACCCAGTGACCTGGCCTCCACAGCTGCCTTAAATACACCCAATGACCACCCCAGCCTCCACAGCTGCCTTAAATTCACACAACGACCCCACCCTGGCCTCCACAGCTGCCTTAAATACACCCAACGACCCCCCCCCTGGCCTCCACAGCTGCCTTAAATACACCCAACAGCCCCCCCCCTGGCCTCCACAGCTGCCTTAAATACACCCAATCACCCCCCCCTGGCCTCCACAGCTGCCTTAAATACACCCAACGACCTGGCCACAGCTGCCTTAAATACACCCAACGACCCCCCCCGGCCTCCACAGCTGCCTTAAATACACCCAACGACCCCCCCCTGGCCTCCACAGCTGCCTTAAATACACCCAATGACCCCCCCCCCCCCCGGCCTCCACAGCTGCCTTAAATACACCCAACGACCCGGCCTCCACAGCTGCCTTAAATACACCCAATGACCCGGCCTCCACAGCTGCCTTAAATAGACCCAACGACCCGGCCTCCACAGCTGCCTTAAATACACCCAACTACCCGGCCTCCACAGCGGCCTTAAATACACCCAACGACCCGGCCTCCACAGCTGCCTAAAATACACCCAACGATCCGGCCTCCACAGCTGCCTTAAATACACCCAATGACCCGGCCTCCACAGCTGCCTGAAATACACCCAACGACCTGGCCTCCACAGCTGCCTTAAATACACCCAACAACCCCCCCCCCTTGGCCTCCACAGCAGCCTTAAATACACCCAACGACCCGGCCTCCACAGCTGCCTTAAATACACCCAACGACCCCCCCTGGCCTCCACAGCTGCCTTAAATACACCCAACGACCCGGCCTCCACAGCTGCCTTAAATACACCCAACGACCCGGCCTCCACAGCTGCCTTAAATACACCCAACGACACCCCCCCCCGGCCTCCACAGCTGCCTTAAATACACCCAACGACCCGGCCTCCACAGCTGCCTTAAATACACCCAACGACCCACCCTGGCCTCCACATCTGCCTTAAATACACCCAACGACCCGGCCTCCACAGCTGCCTTAAATACACCCAACGACCCGGCCTCCACAGCTGCCTTAAATACACCCAACGGCCCGGCCTCCACAGCTGCCTTAAATACACCCAACGACCCGGCCTCCACAGCTGCCTTAAATACACCCAACGACCCGGCCTCCACAGCTGCCTTAAATACACCCAACGACCTGGCCTCCACAGCTGCCTTAAATACACCCAACGACCCGGCCTCCACAGCTGCCTTAAATACACCCAACGACCCGGCCTCCACAGCTGCCTTAAATACACCCAGTGACCTGGCCTCCACAGCTGCCTTAAATACACCCAACGACCCGGCCTCCACAGCTGCCTTAAATACACCCAACGACCCGGCCTCCACAGCTGCCTTAAATACACCCAACGACCCCCTCTGGCCTCCACAGCTGCCTTAAATACACCCAACGACCCGGCCTCCACAGCTGCCTTAAATACACCCAACGACCCGGCCTCCACAGCTGCCTTAAATACACCCAACGACCCGGCCTCCACAGCTGCCTTAAATACACCCAACGACCTGGCCTCCACAGCTGCCTTAAATACACCCAACGACCTGGCCTCCACAGCTGCCTTAAATACACCCAACGACCTGGCCTCCACAGCTGCCTTAAATATACCCAGTGACCTGGCCTCCACAGCTGCCTTAAATACACCCAATGACCCCCCCAGCCTCCACAGCTGCCTTAAATTCACACAACGACCCCACCCTGGCCTGCACAGCTGCCTTAAATACACCCAACGACCCCCCCCCTGGCCTCCACAGCTGCCTTAAATACACCCAACAACCCCCCCCCTGGCCTCCACAGCTGCCTTAAATACACCCAATCACCCCCCCTGGCCTCCACAGCTGCCTTAAATACACCCAACGACCTGGCCACAGCTGCCTTAAATACACCCAACGACCCCCCCCCGGCCTCCACAGCTGCCTTAAATACACCCAACGACCCCCCCCTGGCCTCCACAGCTGCCTTAAATACACCCAATGACCCCCCCCCCCCCCCGGCCTCCACAGCTGCCTTAAATACACCCAACGACCCGGCCTCCACAGCTGCCTTAAATACACCCAATGACCCGGCCTCCACAGCTGCCTTAAATAGACCCAACGACCCGGCCTCCACAGCTGCCTTAAATACACCCAACGACCCGGCCTCCACAGCTGCCTTAAATGCACCCAACGACCCGGCCTCCACAGCTGCCTTAAACACACCCAACGACCCGGCCTCCACAGCTGCCTTAAACACACCCAACGACCCGGCCTCCACAGCTGCCTTAAATACACCCAACGACCCGGCCTCCACAGCTGCCTTAAATAGACCCAACGACACGGCCACCACAGCTGCCTTAAATACACCCAACGACCCGGCCTCCACAGCTGCCTTAAATACACCCAACGACCTGGCCTCCACAGCTGCCTTAAATACACCCAACGACCCGGCCTCCACAGCTGCCTTAAATACACCCAACTACCCGGCCTCCACAGCTGCCTTAAATACACCCAACGACCCGGCCTCCACAGCTGCCTAAAATACACCCAACGACCCGGCCTCCACAGCTGCCTTAAATACACCCAACGACCCCCCCTCCCGGCCTCCACAGCTGCCTTAAATACACCCAACGACCCGGCCTCCACAGCTGCCTTAAATACACCCAACGGCCCGGCCTCCACAGCTGCCTTAAATACACCCAACGACCCGGCCTCCACAGCTGCCTTAAATACACCCAACGACCCGGCCTCCACAGCTGCCTTAAATACACCCAACGACCCGGCCTCCACAGCTGACTAAAATACACCCAACGACCCGGCCTCCACAGCTGCCTTAAATACACCCAACGACCCCCCCCCCTGGCCTCCACAGCTGCCTTAAATACACCCAACGACCCGGCCTCCACAGCTGCCTTAAATACACCCAACGACCCCCTCTGGCCTCCACAGCTGCCTTAAATACACCCAATGACCCGGCCTCCACAGCTGCCTTAAATACACCCAACGACCCGGCCTCCACAGCTGCCTTAAATACACCCAACGACCCCCCCTGGCCTCCACAGCTGCCTTAAATACACCCAACGACCCGGCCTCCACAGCTGCCTTAAATACACCCAACGACCCGGCCTCCACAGCTGCCTTAAATACACCCAACGACCCGGCCTCCACAGCTGCCTTAAATACACCCAACGACCCGGCCTCCACAGCTGCCTTAAACACACCCAACGACCCGGCCTCCACAGCTGCCTTAAATACACCCAACGACCCGGCCTCCACAGCTGCCTTAAATAGACCCAACGACCCGGCCACCACAGCTGCCTTAAATACACCCAACGACCCGGCCTCCACAGCTGCCTTAAATACACCCAACGACCTGGCCTCCACAGCTGCCTTAAATACACCCAACGACCCGGCCTCCACAGCTGCCTTAAATACACCCAACTACCCGGCCTCCACAGCTGCCTTAAATACACCCAACGACCCGGCCTCCACAGCTGCCTAAAATACACCCAACGACCCGGCCTCCACAGCTGCCTTAAATACACCCAACGACCCCCCCCCCGGCCTCCACAGCTGCCTTAAATACACCCAACGACCCGGCCTCCACAGCTGCCTTAAATACACCCAACGGCCCGGCCTCCACAGCTGCCTTAAATACACCCAACGACCCGGCCTCCACAGCTGCCTTAAATACACCCAACGACCCGGCCTCCACAGCTGCCTTAAATACACCCAACGACCCGGCCTCCACAGCTGACTAAAATACACCCAACGACCCGGCCTCCACAGCTGCCTTAAATACACCCAACGACCCCCCCCCCTGGCCTCCACAGCTGCCTTAAATACACCCAACGACCGCCTCTGGCCTCCACAGCTGCCTTAAATACACCCAACGACCCCCTCTGGCCTCCACAGCTGCCTTAAATACACCCAATGACCCGGCCTCCACAGCTGCCTTAAATACACCCAACGACCCGGCCTCCACAGCTGCCTTAAATACACCCAACGACCCCCCCTGGCCTCCACAGCTGCCTTAAATACACCCAACGACCCGGCCTCCACAGCTGCCTTAAATACACCCAACGACCCGGCCTCCACAGCTGCCTTAAATACACCCAACGACCCGGCCTCCACAGCTGCCTTAAATACACCCAACAACCCGGCCTCCACAGCTGCCTTAACTACACCCAACGACCTGGCCTCCACAGCTGCCTTAAATACACCCAACGACCTGGCCT